>NW_028141201.1:0-247692 GCF_030444845.1 Prenolepis imparis | reverse complement strand
AACAGTGAGTACTTTCATTCTTCTACGATCACGGAAGTGAATAAATCCCCGGAATCGCGACTAAACTTAATAAGTGGAAATCGCTGCCCGTCGAGCATTGAAACGCGCTCTCCGATTGAAACGGGACGATCAAAAGCCAACGCGAATTCTCAACCGCCTCATAGCACATCAACGTTACACACACACTCATATATAATTGTTTATACATGTCCACAAATTCAAATGTCTAATTCTCCGAATATTATTAAGATTTTATTTTTTTTTGAATAAATGATAATTATTTACATTACGCGAATTTAAAGTCTTATTTAAACCCCTGCGTTCCTTTATATATCCCCCGAGATCGCACAAGGTCCTATCCCGCGTAAAAGGGATTTAATTCCCTTACCGAAAAGGACCGACGAACGGACCCCTGAAATAAGCCAGGTAAAAGCGACTATCCAGTCGTTGACCTGCAAAAGGGCCAGACAGTCCGTTCGACCTGAAATCACTCCGATTTCGGGAAAACGCTGTTACGACCTTCGAGCGGCCTTTCCTTCGTGCAGGCCAGGACGTAACAATACGTAAAATGAATCCGCGCAGTATGGGATCCGCGGTTTAAAAATTTTAATTTTTATTGTATAAAGCGAGCCAAAAATTATTCTTTCATATATTTTAACATTACATTGACTGCACATTATGATGATACCATCAGCATACAAGCGTACAAACTTTTTCATCTAATATATGTAAAATGAATCCGGGTCGTATGGGATCCGCGGCTTAAAATTTTAATTTTCTATATGTTAAGACGCGCCAAAAATTATTCTTTCATATATTTTAACAGTACATTGTCTTCACATTATGTTGGTACCATCAGAATACCAGCCTACAAACTTTTTGATTCAATATACGTAAAATGAATCCGCGCAGTATGGGATCCGCGGTTTAAAAATTTTAATTTTTATTGTATAAAGCGAGCCAAAAATTATTCTTTCATATATTTTAACATTACATTGACTGCACATTATGATGATACCATCAGCATACAAGCGTACAAACTTTTTCATCTAATATATGTAAAATGAATCCGGGTCGCATGGGATCCGCGGCTTAAAATTTTAATTTTCAATATGTTAAGACGCGCCAAAAATTATTCTTTCATATATTTTAAGAGTACATTGTCTACACATTATGATGGTACCATCAGAATACTAGCCTACAAATTAGATATTAAGTATAAGTACAATCTGTTTAATTGCTAGCGAGCATGATACATTATGTTATTTTATTACGCGATGTTAAACTTGAATAAGCTATATTCATAATTGCAAGAAATATTGATGGACGATCATTGGAATATTACTTAATACATGCAATCGCGATTAATCTTTTATTAGTCTTTCGAATTTTATTAAAATTAATATGTATGTATGTCAAGTTTCTGTACACACACGTTGTTCATTTCACCCGCGACGTTCTCGTGTAGAACGGTCAACGGGATTCACTTAACAAGACCGGTTGCTCGATTACTGAGATCGGAGTATAGCGAAAGAGTGAGAGAGAGAGAACGAGAAGGAAATCGGAGATGCATTGAAAATAGAGTCAGAGGTCACTAAACTTTCCACATTTATTACGTGATAATCACTTCGGGATAACAATGATTAATGTTCGACTATGGTTGATAGAATAACTAATGTTCGCACGCAAGCGCGTAAACGATGGATATAACCGAGCTAGCGCGGGGTTATTCGGCACGTTCTCGGCGATTCGATATATTTCGCACTCGAAACTGAGTATCAGTCGGCTGTCGCAAGTGTTATCGTTCCGAGGTGAAAAACAGACTAAAGTCGCAAAAGTCGGGGTTCTCGGTCGTCGCTTCCCCGGCTCCCCATCCCCCTGCTCTCCAAGCTACTCGGTCCACCTAGACGCGGGGGAAGGGCCCGAGAGCGCTAGAACCAAACAGGCGCGAGGAATAATAATCGAAGCAGCGCGTTAGATTTCGGCAATCTCTCAACATATACCGCCCGCCTCGTCCGTTGGGACGAAGATTCGTTTACAAAATGAGATGCCGCCCGCCATGAGGTGACGGCTGTAACAACTATAGTATAGCAATTAGAGAGATGCAACGACTTGTGGGACAACAATGCAAAGGCGCGGTTTGATCGCAATGGAATCGATATCAGTTGTCGTGTTCGAGTTCCGGGTCGGCTTGCGGTTCAACTTGCAGCGGTACGATCTTAGCGATCGGTCGTTTGAAGGTAGCGGTGGCGGTTCGTACACTGACTACACGGACAAGACCATCGGCGCCAGGGTGGAGCTCGATGATGCGAGCCAATGCCCATTTTGTCGGGGGCTGCAGTTCATTTTTCAATAGCACGAGACCGCCCACCGTCACGTTAGGTGCTCGTTTCGTCCATTTCCGGAGCTGCTGCAAGTGGTGAACGTATTCTGATGACCACCTCCGCCAGAAATGGTCTCTCAAAGCCGAGGTTAAGGCCCAGCGCGACGTCAAGCGATTGACGTCGACGTCCGCTCTTGACGGCTCCGGTAAGTTTACGGTCGCTTCCCCCATTATTAAATGACCGGGGGTGAGAGCGCTCAGGTCTGTCGGGTTACTGCTGAGCGGATATAAGGGCCTTGAGTTGAGGCAGGCCTCTATTTGCGCCAGGAGCGTCGCCATCTCCTCGAAGGTGAGGCGGGTGTCTCCGATGATACGCCTCAAATGGAATTTGACTGCTTTGACTCCGGCTTCCCAAAGGCCTCCGAAGTGAGGAGCCCCGGGCGGGATGAAAGACCATTGGGTGCCGCTGTTGGCGAGAGAAGCTGCACACTCCCTATAGAATTCAGAGGCGGATCGGAACATAGACCTCAATTCCTGGGCAGCGCCCCGGAAATTAGTTCCGTTGTCACTCATTAGCAGCTCACAATGGCCTCTCCTTGCCGTAAAACGTCGGAAGGCGGCTATAAAAGAGGTGCTCGAAAGATCAGAGACCGGTTCTAAGTGAACGGCCTTGGAGGAAAGGCATATAAAAAGACTAATATAGCCCTTGGTGGCCTGGTGACCTCGACCCTTCCAGGAACGGAGAGGCACCGGCCCAGCGTAGTCCACCCCAGAAGACTGGAAAGGGCGTGAAGGTCGCGTACGCTCCGCCGGCAGCTGACCCATTTGCTGTTCGGCGGTGGCTGCTCGGAAGCGCGCGCATCGCACGCAGGCGTGAATCACCGATCTCACTAACTAAAGAGTTGGCTTGTAGGATCCAATACCGCCGTAGAAGCAGACTCCGGGTGAGCTGGGGGCCCCCATGAAGTGAGGCGTGCTTCCCTTACAAGGAGCAGCGATAAGCGGCTGCCCTTGTGTAGGATTAACGGGTGCTTCTCCGCGAACGGGAGCAAAGCGTTTTGGAGACGGCCTCCCACTCGCAGTAGTCCATGTTCGTCCAATAGAGGCCTCAACGCTAGGAGCGGAGACCGGGTAGGCAGCGGCCTCGCACTCTCTAGACGAGATATCTCCTCCGCGAAGTCCTGTCGTTGAGCTATCCACACCCAGCGGATGCGAGCTGTCTCCAGCTCATCTCGAGACAGGAACCCTGTCCTCCTCGGGTTACGACGACGTACGTGATCAAAGAATCTAAAACAGAATGCTGTTACTCTCAGCAATTTCAGCGTACTTGAGTACCTGGTTAGAAAGTCGTTGTCCTCTTCGGCTGGACGCGCAAGGTCAACCACCACCGCGCGTGATTCCTGCTCCTCCAGTCCGTCCGTGGGAGGGCTCGGCTCCGTTGAGTGGATTCCTGGCCAAGCGAGCCAAGGCGGACCAGCCCACCAAAGTTCCAAAGCGGCTAACTCTAGCGGCTTTATTCCTCGCGTAGCAGCGTCAGCAGGGTTGTCCGTGGTCGGCACGTATCTCCAGTTTTGAGGCGGCACGAGAGATTGTATCTCCGCCACCCTGTTTGCAACAAATGTTTTCCAACGCGCCGGGTGGCCCCGAATCCAGGCAAGCGCTACGGCAGCGTCAGTCCAAGCATAGACCGGCATGTTCTCCATGTCGAGGCCCTTGAGTGTGCAGCGGATTAACCTCGCTAGTAATAAGGCGCCGCATAATTCCAACCTCGGTATGGAGATCTGTTTGACGGGCGCTACCTTGGTTTTAGCGACCAAAAGATGGGTGAAGATGACCCCCGAAGGGCTTGTAGACCGCAAGTATATAGTGACCGCATATGCACGGCTCGAGGCATCGGAGAATCCGTGCAGTTCGACGTTCTCTGCTCCGTGGAAATGAACGAATCGGGGTATCGAAAGCCAGTTTCGTCCAGTTCCGGCATGGTGTCTGCAAACTTCGTCCAGCGCGATTGTAGTTGATCTGGCAGAGGTTCATCCCATTTGAGTCCAGCCATCCATAAATCTTGTATGAAGATCTTGCCGAAAATAAGTACAGGCGACGCCCATCCTAAGGGGTCGAAAAAGCGAGCCACGTCCGACAAGACGGTCCGTTTCGTGCAATTTGCTTTATTGGTCACCGAAGCCACTCTTAAAGTAAAGGTGTCGTCGGACGGTTGCCATAAGATGCCAAGCGTGCTCACACCCTCCCGATCGTGGAATAGCTTATCGGACGGCCCATCATCTGGACATAGTTGTAGGACGTTGGCTGCTCATTTGCTTAGGTTGAATCCTCCTGCAGCAAGAATCGCGACCAGCTGACGCCGAACTTCCGTTGCCTGTTCGAGAGAATTGCCTCCGGCAAGGATATCGTCCACGTAAGAGTGGTTGCGGATGGCGTCTGCCCCTAAAGGGTACCTAAGTCCCTCGTCGTCTGCTAGCTGGAGTAGAGTCCGCAGAGCCAAGTACGGAGCTGAGGTAGTCCCGTAGACCACTGTTATCAGTCGGAAGTCCTGAACTTCTTGCGCCGGATCCGAACACCATAAAATACGCTGTAGCTTTGTGTCTTCCGAGCTAACCAGAATTTGTCTGAACATCTTGACGATGTCGGATGTAAATGCGTAAGGATAGAGACGCCAGCGGGTCAAGGTTACCCAAAGCGCCGACTGCAGTTTAGGACCTGGCAGCAGCAGGTCATTGAGCGCGTAGCCGGAAGACGTGCGGTGAGACGCGTTGAACACGACGCGTATTTTATCCATTGGACCCGATTTCTTGTAGACGGCATAGTGCGGTAGGTAGTAGGCATCCTCGCTATGAACCTCCTTCGTTGGAATAGGAACCATGTGGCCAAGACGCTGATACTCTTCCAAGAACATGGTGTAATGTTCTCGTAGTAACGCATTGCGCATCAGGCGACGTTCTAAGCTAACCAGCAGTTGAAGAGCCTCCTTGCGGTTATTCGTTAGAGGCACAAGAGAATCCGTGCGTTTTGGTAGGCGAACGATGTAGCGTCCATGCGGGTCGCGAGCGTGCGACGCCGCAAATAAACGCTCGCAGTGCTGCTCCTCCGGTCCCAAAATCGGCTCCGATGGTACCTCCTCTAGTTCCCAAAATCGTTGAAGCGTCCGGTCCACTTCAGTACAAGACACTGTAGCGTGACAAGCTGACACGCTAGGCGACGAGGGCGTCGTCGTAGTGTGACCCATCAACACCCAACCTCAGGAGGTCGCCTGAGCCGATGGAGATCCAGCAGGTCCCCTTCTTAGGCCTTCTCTAAGTAGAAGACCGTATGCATCAGCTCCTAATACGGCGTCAACCGGCGCGGGTCGATCGTAGTGCGGATCAGCCAACTCCAGTCCAGTTAGGTGAGGCCAATCGCCACGTCGGACAGCGTGTGAAGGCAGCGCCGAAGTCAATTTCGGAAGTACTAACACTGACGTTAGATGATGACGCACGGCAGGATCTCGGGGTGGGCTGATCCCTAAATCCACGGAGTACGAGGCAACGCCGGAGGAAGCTCCCTGTATGCCCGACACAGGAACATGTACGCGTTTACGAGGCAGTCTCAGAGCTCGTGCCACTCGTTCAGTGACGAAGGTGGCCTCAGATCCTGAATCCAGCAAGGCTCGTACCACTAGAGAGTCCCCCTTGCTGTTTGAACAGGATACTTGAGCAGTAGCCAGAAGAATCGGACCCCTGGTCGTAAGTACGAGAGCGGCCAAGTTGGCGTTCACCGAAGAGTCCGTTGTAGCTTTCCCACTGGCACTCGAGTGGTCCGTGACCGGAGCCTTATCGGTATGATCGGAGTCCGCTGTCGAAGAGCTTTCTTTAAGATGTAAGAGAGTTTGATGTTTACCCTGACAATTGATACATCGAAAACCGGAAGGACAGCTCGACACCGAATGATTATCCTTGAGGCAATTAAAGCACACTCCCTGCTTCTTTACGTGTTCTCGACGTTGCGTCACCGTAAGTTCCTTGAAGCGGGAACAATAGTTAAACAAATGGTTACCTTGGCATACCGAACAGCGTTTGCCACGCTTCGATGGTCCAGAAGTCGACGTTGTTAGTGTGTTTACTTTCGCCTTTCGATCCTGCGATTTAGCCGAAGAGGTCGCTGCTGTGGGAGCTGGCCTTGAATTGGCAGCTTCTAGTGCACGAATACGTGTCTGTAGAAAGTCCTCCAGCTTGCTGAGCTGTGGAAACTCGGTGCTGGTCTGAAGAGAGGCCTCCCACAGGAGTCGCGACGATGAGTCCAACTTTTCCAACCACGTGGACAAACCAATCGTCCCAGTGCTCGACGGGACGTCCGAGAGACTCAAAAGATCGACGCGTTTGTAACGCCACGCTGCTCAACCGCTTGAGCTCTGTTGCTGACGGTTTAGTGATAGGCGTGCTGTTCAAGAAGGTACACATATGAGCCGCAAGTAAGACTCCCTTATTATCGTAGCGTGCCACCAGCTCCGACCATGCTGTCTCATAGCCCTTATTTGTCAATCCGATGTTGGCGACGACAGCTGCAGCTTCCCCTGTGAGACTGGTTTTAAGATACTGCAACTTCTGAACTGGAGCTAGTTCTGGCACATCACCCACGAGTGATCGGAATAAGTCTCGAAAACTTTCCCATGCTAGCTGGTCTCCCGAAAAGTTTGGCAGGCCTATCTTAGGCAGCTGAATGTGTTTCAAAAGAGACGTCGTCGCGCGGGCTGGATCTTGGTTTTTACTAGATGATATTGCTTCGAGCTTTTCTTGTATCCGAGTCTTGGTTGCCACATAGTTATCCTCGGTTTTCGCGTAAACGTGCTCGTTTAGATATTCTTGAATCTCCCTTACATTTGTCGTGTCGTACTCGTGCAGTTTATAGTGGCCATCTTCGAACCTCTGCCAATAGGTTTCAAGCAAAGCAAGGCGGGTCCTCATATACTCATACGTCATCTTTTCCTTGCCTGCTTTGGCTAGGTTTTCCCAAAATCGCTCGATAAAGCCCTTGGTCGTGTTGTGTTTCTTTAACAGGACCTCCATGTTGGCCATAGTTTCTAAGCACTTGATATGTAGCCGCGGAAAAGCGGAACGTTAAGCGAAAATCCGTGAGCGCGGGTAGCGCGACGCGGGGCTAGAGATTGTGGACGCAGGTAGCGCGCGGCGCGGGGAAAGTCCTTGTTGACGCGGGTAGCGCGCGGCGCGGGGAAAGTCCTTGTTGACGCGGGTAGCGCGGCCGCACGCGCGAATCACGTGATCGACGGCGCGGGTTGCACGTGATCGTGCAGCGAGAGTCCGGAATCGCTTTTAATTATGCAACTTGGTTTGCAAAGTTACTTTACAATTCACTCTTGATGCGACACTGACGGTTGCACCATATCGAAACTCTGTCTCATTCCCTGCGGATGCAAGGTCGTCTGTATGATCACGCGGCACGAACCCCGATATCCACGTAGCCTCTTCTCTTTTCTCTCCACTCGAACTATCCGGCTCGAAGGACCAATGTTCATTTCACCCGCGACGTTCTCGTGTAGAACGGTCAACGGGATTCACTTAACAAGACCGGTTGCTCGATTACTGAGATCGGAGTATAGCGAAAGAGTGAGAGAGAGAGAACGAGAAGGAAATCGGAGATGCATTGAAAATAGAGTCAGAGGTCACTAAACTTTCCACATTTATTACGTGATAATCACTTCGGGATAACAATGATTAATGTTCGACTATGGTTGATAGAATAACTAATGTTCGCACGCAAGCGCGTAAACGATGGATATAACCGAGCTAGCGCGGGGTTATTCGGCACGTTCTCGGCGATTCGATATATTTCGCACTCGAAACTGAGTATCAGTCGGCCGTCGCAAGTGTTATCGTTCCGAGGTGAAAAACAGACTAAAGTCGCAAAAGTCGGGGTTCTCGGTCGTCGCTTCCCCGGCTCCCCATCCCCCTGCTCTCCAAGCTACTCGGTCCACCTAGACGCGGGGGAAGGGCCCGAGAGCGCGAGAACCAAACAGGCGCGAGGAATAATAATCGGGGCAGCGCGTTAGATTTCGGCAATCTTTCAACACACGTATAAATGACACACTTGAAATTACAATCGCAGTGATTACGAAATCGAAATATTGAATAGTATATAATATAAATTTAAATACACAGTAATAATTTAGACGATGGTTCAAGTAAGTCAAAGTTACAGCCTATTATGGTTTTTGAATTTGGCGCGCGGCGTGCTGAGTGTCGACTTACGTAGTTACTACGTCACGTTCTTCATCCTTCGCGTCCTCGCGCTTGTCATGGTATCGCGCTCAATCGGCTCCGCATTTTTCACGCGTTTTTCCCGTTAAGAATGAATTCCGCGTACAAACAAATGTCGAGAGTATTGAATCGTGCCACGGGCAATTAGCAGGAAGTATGAATTATCTCGTGCGATCGCGGTTAATCAATTTACGACAGTCTGCAACCGCCGGGCTATGCCGCTTTTTCTCCGAATCGTTCGATCTCATTGAACATTCTGTTTATAAAGAGGTATGTATCATTTGGCGTAATTTATTTGTACGAATTGCATCGCATTCAAGCTTTTGTGCTTTGGGAAAACTATATTTTGGATGTGAGATATTTAATTAATACATAATTTATCGTTTTCAGATGATTGTGTCGCGCGCGAACCGCGCGAAGTTTGTTGCATTACGTCACGATATACTACGTCACAGCGTACTACTTCACTACATATCAGTAGGGATACTATGAGAGTTCTAACCCATGGGGCTCCGAGGGTGGCGCGGGGTGCGGGGGTTCTCCGCGGCGAGGGGGTATGACGTCACGCGGGGCGGGGGGGATCTTGTAGGCGAGGGGGATGACGTCACGCGGGGCGGGGGCGCTTATCGCTGTGCGGGAGACGCTTATCGCGTATTGTTTTTCATAAACAAAACAGCGTATTGTATTACTTTGAATTATCTAACATGTTTTATTATAAACAAAACACCGCAAAGTGAGCGCCGACATTCGGCCACCCTCGCGATACCTCCCTCACCCCTCCCCCATAAGGCGACGCGCTTTGGCGGTACTTCCACCCTCCCCCTCCCCTGCCCATATGTGACGTTTCTTCCTCATTGTTTAGGAAGAATTCTTTTGCGATAATTTTGCCGGCATTCGGCCGCCCTCGCGGTACCTCCCCCTCCTCTCCTCCATCTGAGGGGATCTTGGGAGGTCGCGCTTATCGCAATGAACACGTCGGGACGTGTTTTTTTCGCGGTAAAAGACCGTGTTGCATTACGCGCCGATATTCGGCAGCCTTTGCTGAACCTTTTCCCTCCCCTAAGCGGAATTCTTTCTCATTGTTTAGGGAGCGCCGATGTCCGGCCGCTTGAATTTTTATAAACAAAAATGAGCGCCGATGTCCGGCCGCTCTGTGTCAAAAGCGATAACGCGATGAAGGGAGATTACCTTTCTGATATGTAATTAAACAATCCGTTAATCATGAAGAGGGGAAGAAATGATTAGACGAAATATAATAAGGACTGCTATCACTTCAAATCATAGTACGTAATTTGCAAGCGCACAGATACGTCGGTCGAAAAAAGAATAGCTGGTGCAAGTGCTCTATAGAACGTGATATTAAAAAGTGTGGAAAAATGGAAAACATTGAGCAGACTGAACGCGACCTGTTCGGTCCCATCAAATCTCCACCTTGGGCGAGTATTTTGAATGGGCGCTGCGCAGCGAGGAATTTATCAAACTGCTCGAAGAAAACAGCCATGTCAAGCGTCCTCGACTCTCCATTGGATATAGACAATCTTTGGTTGCTAGAATCGCGCGACTCGAGGGAGGTCTCTGCAAAAACTCGATTGCAGAGACAGTTTATATCCAGTGGTGGTAATTACAGTGGTGACAATAACGTAGGAAGACTCGTTTGGCGAGAGATCGATACCGCGTTTGAAAATCGTATACTGACCGGTGCTTAACGCAGACTATATCGAACCGCGACAATTTTTGGAAGATGCTAGTAGTGTAGTACTCGAGCAAGTGCAAGACGTTATAAAAATACACAACTGTGTCAAAGTAAATACTGTGTTCAACGGTGAGTTTCTGACAGGTGATAAGCGCGCTAACAAAAGTATTAACACGAGAAATTATGAACTTTTTCGTACGTCCGATTTACGCGAGTGGTATGAGCGGCACGTCATCGAAACCACATTGACGTCTCTCGAAGAGTTTCAGGAACGTGATAGCGGATGGGCATTGTCACGAATCCTCGATCTTACGGTCAACGTCAACAAGTGCAATCCTATGCGCGCGGGATGCCATATTAAATTACCGCGAGAAATTATGACGAAGAGAGCGGTAATTAAGGTGCTATCAATGGACAATGCGTGTTTCGCGTGGTCAGTGGTGGCCGCTCTGTACCCCGCTGAAAAATATACTGAGAGAACATCTTTATATCCGCACTATACGACGGTGTTAAATTTACAAAACATTGAGTTTCCGATAACGTTGAATCAAATAAAAGGAAGAAGGAATTATCAATTCTTCCGATACGACTCGCCGATCAGAAAAAAGAAAAACATGTGAATTTGCTGTACGTGGAGAAGGAGGACGACAACGTTGGACATTTCGTGTATATAATTTCGTGTATAAAAATCTGTCTCGCCTCGTAAGTTCGCAACTGAGCAAACACAATGGTCAAAAATATATCTGCGATCGGTATGTATATTTATTGCAAATTATATAATTGTAAATAAAATTGTAAATAAAATTGTAAATGAAATTGTAAATAAAATTGTAATTTTTTTTCACAGATGCTTGCACTTCTTTAACTTGAGCGAAAAGTTGGAGGCTCACATTGTGGACTGTGGAGAAATGAATGACTGCGCTATCCGGTTACCAAGCGATAAAGATAAGTGGCTCGGCTTCGACAACTACAACAGAAAGGAGCGGCTTCCGTTTGTAGTGTACGCCGACTTGGAGTGTGTGTTGAGGAAGACATCGGAACACGTGTCATACTATCAACATCACGAGGTATTTAGCGTTGGATACTATGTGCAATGCTCGTACGATGAAACATTATCCGCATACAGATCTTATCGCGGTGCCGATTGTGTCGCGTGGTTCGCCAACAAACTCGAGGAATTAGCGCATCGCATAAAGGGTATTTTGTCTAATAATGTCCCCATGATAAATTTAACATCAGACGAGTGTGAAAAATTTCATAGCGCCACGCAATGTCACATTTGTGAAAAACCGTTTGCGCCGGACGATAATCGAGTACGCGATCATTGACATTTGACCGGGCGATACAGGGGTCCCGCACACTCAAACTGTAATCTAAATTACAAAGACTCTTATGTCATTCCTGTAGTTTTCCACAATCTATCCGGTTATGATGCACATTTTATCATAAAAGAAATAGCTATTGCATACGAAGGATGTGTAGATGTGCTTCCAATAACAAAAGAAAAATACATTTCATTTACAAAGACTGTCAATAGTACCGACGACGACGACAAAGATCGGAAAGCTTGCATAAAATTACGATTCATCGATTCATACAAATTTCTCACAATCAGTGCTAGTCTTGACAAATTAGCATCTTTTCTCGATAAGAATAAGTTAAAAATTTTACGTTTTAATTTTTCCGCATTATCCGCTCACAATTTCGAATTATTGACGCGAAAAGGTGTCTTTCCGTACGAGTACATTGACTGCGTGGACAAGCTGCAGGACACGCGTTTACCGCCGCGCGAATCGTTTTACAGTTCTTTAACCGGTGACACTGTATCCGAGAGCGATTACGCGCACGCTGAGAACGTCTGGAATCGATTCTCCCTTCGAACTCTTAGCGAATATAGCGATTTGTACTGAAAAACTGATGTCTTGTTATTAGCAGATATTTTTGAAAATTTTCGCGACACTTGCATCGCGAGTTACGGACTCGATCCTGCGTATTATACTCTTCCCGGGTATACATGGGACGCGATGCTAAAACATACAAATATTACATTTGAATTGCTTACCGATATCGACATGGTTATGTTTATTGAACGGGGTATATGCGGTGGTCTAAGTCAATATTCCAACAGATACGCGCATGCTAATAACAAGTACATGCAGTCATATGATTCATCGAAACCATCGTCGTACCTTATGTACTTCGATGTAAATAATTTGTATGGATGGGCAATGTGTCAACCATTGCCTTATGCCGATTTTCGATGGGTCAAAGACATTTCAAACTTTGACGTTAACGCGATCGCTCCGGATTCGCTCACAGGTTATATTCTCGAGGTTGATCTAGAGTACCCACAAAATAAACACAACACACACATTGATCTACCGTTCTGTCCGACGCGCGGCAAGCGGGAAGATAAGCTCCTCGCGACGCTATATGACAAGAAGCGTTACGTCATACATTATCGCAACCTGCAGCAGTGTACACGTCACGGTCTTCGTATCGTAAAGATACATCGCGTATTACAATTTACTCAATCATGGCTCCGCGATTACATCAAACTCAATACAAAATTTAGAACACAAGCGAAAAATGATTTTGAAAAAAATTTGTACAAATTGATGAACAACGTGGTATTCGGCAAAACTATGGAAAACGTTCGAAATCATGTAGATGTAAAATTATTAACAAAGTGGGACGGACGATACGATACGGAAGCGATGATCGCGAAACCAAATTTCCATAGCAGGAGCGTCTTTTCGGAAAATTTAATCGCCGTTGAATTACGTAAACTAGAAGTAAAATTTAACAAACCAATCTATGTTGGTATGTGTATACTCGATATATCAAAAGTGTGTCTGACGAATTTCACTATGAGTACATGTCACCGCTCTATCGTGAAAGATGTCGGATAATGTACACCGACACCGACAGTTTAATATATCACATCGAGTGCTACGATGTGTACGAGAACATGAAACGCGATATCGCTAGATTCGAGCGATTATCCAATTGACAACGCGTACAGTATAGCGCATGCAAACAAAAAGGTGCCAGGCTTGATGAAAGACGAGAATAACGGTGCGATAATGTCCGAATTCGTCGGGCTTAGAGCACAAATGTACGCGGTGAGGGTGGACGGCAAAAGAGACACTAAAAAAGCAAAAGGTGTCAAAAGTAATGTCGTAGCGCGTAGTATAACATTCGACGATTATACGCGATGAAGAGATTGAAATGACACGTCAACAGTCATGTATTAGATCGAAATTGCATGAAGTGTATACCATCCGCGAGACAAAAATTGCTCTAAGTCCGTACGATGATAAGCGGTATATTATACCTGATTCGACCGACACATTACCATGTGGACATTACCAGATACCCTTATAAAATATAATGTAGTATAATGTGTGTGTGTGTGTGTGTATGATATATTGTTATGTAACATATGTGTAATATATTGTAACGATTAAAAGAAAGGATGTATTAATAAAGATTTTGTATTTCATATATTTCATGTATATTTTATTATATATTTTATACGTTGTACACATTATATTTTTCTTAAAATAAATAGTCTATATGAATTAAATCACATTGTCCTTATGTATCCAAGAATTGTGTGAATTGTCAAATCCCAGTCATTTCACGTAAACCTCGTCACCCCTCCTGCGCAATATTTTCTCCACAAGATACAAGTCCGGGTAATTCGCGCGATGCAACTCGTGCTCGTAAAACGCTCCAGCGACAGATGTTTTGCGATAGTCCTCGAGTAGATAGGTTATGGGATTAGTACGCTGCACTTTAACAATTTTAAATACTTTGGTTGTCCAATTTGATGTGTAACCCTTCTCAAAAAGTTTCTTGTACTTGCTAACGCGTACCGAGTCACCTACTTTGAATTTCGCCGGAGCGGCAATCTTTATGTTACTATATACCGTTTTTAAAAGTTTATCAGCGATCGCGGGGGTCACGTCGGCGCGTCGCATGCCGATTGTTCGGTGCTTGCGCGCGTTATAATCCGATACGAGTCGCGGCAACGCGTCGATCCATTTGTAAGCTCCATTCAGCGTAAACATCTTCCACATGTCGTTCTTCAGCGTACGATTGAATCGCTCGACGACCGATGCCTTCATTACCGAATATGTAGAATAATGATTGATGTTATGTTTCCGTATAAGCCGTTGCACGTCAGCGTTGTAAAATTCCTTCCCCATATCAGTTTGCATGTTTTTCGGGCATCTCTTGCTATCTCGAATTATTTCGGCGATAGCGTCAGCCGTCTCGCTTCCACCTTTACTCTTGAGTGGTACGGCCCACGCGTACTTGCTCAACACATCGATGATGGTGAGTATGTAGTGATAACCTTTGTTGAAACGAGAGTACGGACGCATCTCGACGATGTCGGCTTGCCACAGATCATCATATCTTCGCACTATGACACGTCTTCGGGGAAAATTTTTTCTCGCCGGCGCGTGCCGCTTCGTTCATCAACTGCCGTCTCTCCAAACTATGTTGTTTCATCGCTTCGTCGGTTTTTCCCGATCGTCGTTTACTGTTGCTTGTTTTATCGCTCATTTCCGTTACTGACCCGTTCCTGAGCCGTTCGTAGTCGTTCTTGAGCCGTTCGTAAGTACTCTGCGTTGATACCACTGCTTTCTTGACCCGTTCTTGAGCCGTTCATAGCCGTTCTTGCGTTGTTTACTTCCGTTCTTGACCCATTCAAAAATCGTTCTTGATTCGTTCGTAGCCTTGTTCACAGTCGTTTCTAACCCGTTCGTAGCCGTTCCTGACCCGTTCGCAACCGTTCCTGACCCGTTCACAGCCGTTCCTGAGTTGATAGTAACCTTGTATGTAGCCTTTAATGACTTGTTCGTAGCCTCGTTCGCAGCCCTGCTTGAGTTGTTCGTACGCAGCTGTTGCTAGGCCGTTCACTACCATTATCACTCATTGTAGTTAGATAGCAGTTCGATAATCCTTCGTAGCCGTTCGATAATCGTTCGATAACCCTTCGTAGATGTTTGATAACGGTTCGATAGCCACTCCTAACCCGTTCACTGCTGCTCATTCAAGTTGATAGTCGTTTTTGAGTTAGCATTAGCTATACGTTGAAGTTCGTTTATCGCAGTCTGTACTGCTCGCACGTCCTTCTCGAACGAAGTCAGCTTCTCATCTGATTCTGTCTGTTGATTCATCAATCTTTTAACGCAGGATTCCACATACAGTTTGTTGACAGCATCAGCTTCAGGTTGCGCTACACGACGAATCTTGCGCGATCTTGCATCATAGTCTGTAGCGAAACGACACAGAGCGTTTCCGCGCACATAACTTCTCACCAATCTATCCCAATGATCGCTTGTGCCAGTTGCATTATTTCTCCGTTCGAATAATCCAAATTTGTTGATAGGCATTTTTCGATGCGAATGACGTCGATCGACTGATTAGTTTTGCCGAGACCCCGTTTAATTTATAATAATGCCTGCTTCGCGAAGTTCCTCGATGATCGACAGGATCTCATTGTCGTGAGCGTTGTGGCCAGCTCGGCGCGAAGCATCGAGCAATCGTACCCGATCCACTAGCTCGTTGGGGTCGTCCCAGTGCACGTAATCAATTTTATTGTCGGTTAGCGTCATCGCTTGAGGCATGAATACACTCTTTCCAGATTTTTTCTTTTCAATTGACATCAACGGTGCGATTATTTGTTTGTATTTGTATCCCCTGTTGCTCCGTAATTGACCTTGCGCATCATATTTGCGTTTATGCGCTCGTCGCCAATAATATGCTCTTGTATTTTTGCATATCGTCTTCCGTGTAAATAACATCATCGGGAATCCTCTTGAAGACTAGCTCGTATAATCCAGGTGTACCAATGTACTTTACTTTGTCTATAATTATAGAGTCATATTTATCCATATCGAATTATCCATGTCGCCTACAGTTTTATAAGCGTTGGACCGTTAACAGTGCGAGTTCGTACGATTAACGACGCCAAGTTAATAAGTCTTGAATCTTCAAATGTATACATGATGATGATCGAGAATCGACGTTACACCGTATGTTCGATCTCGATCCATGCATTGATGTAACTTTTGACCGATTGGTTAAAATTACCAATACAGTCGATATCAAGTTTACGCAATTTTCAAATATCGCGTCCAATGTAACGAATCCTAAAGAAGTATCAAATGTAATACGCGCGAGCGATGCCTTCAACAAGCATCAGCTCATCGATTGCGAGCTAGCAGCTTTAGTTTTTAGTCCATAATATGTAAGAAAAAAAATTTAAAAGAAGAATAAAGAGTTTTTAAGTCTAAATTATGATGTAATTTCTTTACATGCATTTCCATTCTTCATCTTTCTCCCACCCGTAAACAGTCCCAGCTCTCATACGTAGCTCGTTGTAAGGTCCTTGCGGGGGATGATGTCATGCGGGGAAGGGGGAACGTGACGCTAGAGACTGAGAGGCTAGGGATCGCGAGGCTAGGGACCGAGAGGCTAGGAATCGCGAGGCTAGGGACCGAGAGGCTAGGGATCGCGAGGCTAGGGACCGAGAGGCTAGGGACTGCGAGAGAGATAGCGCTTAGGAGAGAAAGAGAGAGCGCGAGGTGAACGCGAGAGAAAGAGAGGGTGTGAGGCGAACGTGAAGGAGAGAGATGTTGCGGCGAGGTATATGAAAGAGAGATAGCGCGAAGTTAGGGCCTGCGAGAGAGGTAGCGCTTAGGAGAGCGTGAGGCGCAGCGAGGAGAGAGAGAGAGAGGCGAACGCGAGAGACAGATAGCGAGAGGCGCACGCGAGAGACATAGATAGCGAAGGAGAGTGTGAGGTGTTCGCAAGAGAGAATTTTTTTTCTATTAATAATAATTTTTATTCATAAAATGTGTGTGTGTGTGTGTGATTAAAAATATAAAAGCAATGTAAAATTTAAAAATAGATATAATATAAAAGATTATAAAAGAATACGATAAAATGTAAATATAAATTAATATAAAAGAAAATTAAGAATAATTTTATCGGCTCTCAATATCAAAGATTTAAGTATGAAATTGAATGGATAAAAGAAAATATAAAATAAAAATGAAAATATATGAATAAAAATTAATATAAAATATAAAATGAAAAAAAAATGCTAGCGGCAACGGCAGCTGTGAGGTAGTCGGGCGATGAAGGTGGTTACAGTGACTGCAGCGATGACTGGTGAGGTAGTAGAGTGGAGGCTGCGTTTTATACTGAAAATAGAAACAGTGAATTTTACTTTTGTTTTTTTCAAATTTTTTAATTTATTATAAATATAAAACGGATACTTACAATGATTACAAAGTGGACACATGTTCCGCGTGAATATCAGATGCAGCGGAGCGTGACAATCGCTGCACCACTCTTCTATAATCACTTCATAAGAAGTGGTACAATGCACGCGTATGGCACAAATGTTTACAAATAGTTCCACATTTCGTACTACACAAGCAGTGCATAATTTAATATAATCTTCAGATATATAATATGAATATATAGCGCACACCCTCATTACAACATTTATGTTGCTGATTACAGGCACCCCCAATAATTGTTCAATTATATCCAAGTCCCCGCCGTGCTCGCTACTATAATCGGAATCTGTTGATTCACTCACTATGTCATTTTCTTCTCTATCACTATCTTCTGCAATATCTATAATATCTACATCAACATCGCTATCTTCCACATCTATAATTTCTGTCATTATCACTATCCTCAATCATAATAATATCTTCATCCATTTCTTTTACTCTGATCTGTACTATACGAATGCTAAAGACTTTTTGACGCGGAGACAGACTCTCTCCATAAGTTTCAACCCCCATTCCTCTCAAAATTATCGCAATTCTTCCTTAAAAATATTAAGGAAGATGTTTCGCTCTCGTTTACGACCGATTTTCTGCGAGGGTACAAAACTGCCGAACGTTGGCGCCGATACGTTGCATTCTTCCTTAAAAAATATTAAGAAAAAATGTTTCGCTCTCGTTTTTATCGGAGATTTTCCGCGAGGATACAAAGCTGCCGAACGTCAACGCTTTTACATTTGCACCCCTATAAATAACGTTTGACATGTTCGTCGCAGCGTCGGCCCTAAAATCTTCATTCCTTTCCTAATGATAAAATGTCCATAAAATGAAAAACATAGTTTTAATGGACTCTAGAACGCTCCGTTGACAAGTTCGAGCAGCCGGACATCGGCGCTTCCATAATAAAATTAACGAGGGTACAAAATTGTCAATCATCGGCGCTTGTTCTATACCTTTTTGGGGAAAATGTCTAAGAATCCTCATAAAAAAGTCGTAAAGATACCACCTACAAATATTGCACTCAGAAAACTCCTCCTCCTTTGTCGAAGCATCCCCCTCCACCCGCGTGACGTCAGCCCCCGCACCACCGAGATACCCCCGCCCCGCGTGACGTCATACCCCTCGCCCCGGAGAACCCCCCGCGCTCCGCACCCCCCTCAGAGGACCTGAGTTAGAACTCTCATAGTATATCTACTGACGTCGATTCAATAAATCAGGCATCGATCGCGAGAGCGGATCACGACTCGCAGGTAGAATTAATGTGCGGAGATTTCCGATATATCGAGACCGCGAGAATAAATCAGCCGCTATATATGGGAGAACGCAACTCGCGCGCGAAAGTGCGAAGGACCAAAGAATCAGCTGTAAAATCGAGTAAATCAATCCGCGCGTAAAATACATTATGTGGCTATGTGTAGAAATTTGACTAGTATTATATTACGGATGAAAGAGATCTATGGAATGACTTCTCTTTGCCCAATTAGAATTTTATAGGAGTCTAGAATCGGAAAAAATATAAAAATGCATTTTTAAATCTTTACACTTGTCAATTTTGATTCACCCAGAGATTAAAAAAAAATTTATTTTCTGTAAAACTTGACATATTTGAACTTGAAAATTGAATTTCTTCGAAAAAAATTTTTTTTTAATACCTTGAAAAAAAAATATTTAGAGAAAGAGAAAAACCATAAACTGAATATAATTTTCATAAACTGAAAGTATAAAGATAAAAATATTTTTTTATTCTAGATTTTAGATAATTTATCGAGGCCGAATCTTGGCTATCATATAAATGTGTATTATTGTTCTTTTGTATTTTAACATGTTTTGCAAATTTTTTATCTGTTTTTTATTATTAAAAAATATCTATTAATATTTTAGATTTTTATTTAGATAATAATTAAGAATTTTCTCTTAGAGTTTAAATACCCTGAAAATCATGGTAATCGTGGGACAATATGGTATGAAAAGAATTTTAAAAATATGTTTGATTAATTTTACCATACTTTTAGTAAATTTTACTATACTTTTAGTAAAATTAATCAAACTTTAAATAAAAATTTTGCACATGTTACGTCCGGCGGACTTCACGATTCTTTTCTTTCCCACGACCAAGGCGAAGTTTGTTGTTAGGTAAATAAGAAAGGAAGAAAAAAGATAATAATAATCTAAGCGGCACGTATATAATAAAACGAAAACGTGCCCAGCGAAACGGACAGCTGCAGATATCGTGAGCGACCGATAAATATTACAAAATCGGTAAATAAAAGAGACCAGGCGGAAAGATGCCGAAAGCGGATTCTTGCCGACACCCTCGCGAATAATAAGTTAAAATCACATATCGGCAAAACATAAAGACGGCGAGAACGCGCCGAAAGCAAATCCTTCCCTAGTAAAATTAGGGGAAAACAAATAATGAAAACGAAAGTGTGCAAAATAAGATAGCACACCTGCGGGTATTCTCGCGAGAAAGCGGCGAAAAATATAAAGATTAAAAAGATGCCACACGCATCGCCTCTCAGCAAATAAGCTCTAAGCCACACGCGAGGGCAATAAAGCGAGAACCCGCCGATAAAAGCGGCACTAACAAACGACAAATATCGCGATATAGGAAAAACTAACAACAAACACCGCCGCCGATATCGAAATCTCGAGAGGATAATAAAAATATAAACCTCAACAAATTCTCCATTGGTCAAAACCTAGGGCCCTAAACAAAAGCCCTGACCAATCCCGATAAACTTTTAAAGTCAAGAGACGCCTCCGGGACTGAAAGGGCGTTATTGAAAAATTCCCTATTCGTCAGGAAATATTAACAAACTAACGGGAAGGAGGAGCAAGAAGGTATATATACCCGTAACATCTCTCAGAGAATACCAATCTTTTCTCAAACCTACGCTCGCGGATCAATCGCGAAAAGTTGTATCACCATCCTTCGAGAGAATCTCGAACTCGTGAGCATTCGCAGTGACATTTGTGAAATCATCGTGTGCCCAGTGCTCACCGAGTACGACGATTTTCGCGAGTGAACAACTGCGAGTGGAACACCATCCTCACGGAGGAGTCCGTAGCCAGATTCACACCTGGAATAATTAACATCTACCTGCGCACTCCATAAGTAGTAAGTTATCAAGCACGCTACATCTCCACCCTTACTAATAATACTTAAAATAATTCTGGGACTTCAATTAAATTATAATTGTTTTCCTTTTTAATTTATTAATTTATTATCCTTGTTAAATTCTAACTTCGAAAAACTGTCCTTTCTTCCCCCATCCTTATCTCTCTCTCTCTCTCGAAATCACTGTGGATTTCCCGCGATAGCGGAGCAATCCGTGATTTCTATCATCCCCTTACCTTTTGAAATCACTCCGGATTTCCCGCGATAGCGGAGCAATCCGTGATTTCTTCCATCTCCTCTTTCTCTCGAAATCACTCTGGATTTCCCGCGATAGCGGAGCAATCCGTGATTTCTATCATCCCCTTACCTTTTGAAATCACTCCGGATTTCCCGCGATAGCGGAGCAATCCGTGATTTCTTCCATCTTCTCCCTCTCTCTCGAAATCACTGTGGATTTCCCGCGATAGCGGAGCAATCCGTGATTTCTATCATCCCCTTACCTTTTGAAATCACTCCGGATTTCCCGCGATAGCGGAGCAATCCGTGATTTCTTCCATCTCCTCTTTCTCTCGAAATCACTCTGGATTTCCCGCGATAGCGGAGCAATCCGTGATTTCTATCATCCCCTTACCTTTTGAAATCACTCCGGATTTCCCGCGATAGCGGAGCAATCCGTGATTTACTCTCTCTCACTCTCTATCTCTCTCTCTCTCTCTCTCTCTCTCTCTTGAATGAACAAATAAGTAATACAATAACTAACTAAATTATTAAATAATTAAAATATCAAAATTATATAAAAATAAATATATATATATATATATTTTTTTTTTCTCTTACAAGAACTCCCAGAGTTATTTTTCAGTAAAAACTCTTCTTGCCCGGTTACTTTATTATTCGCTCTCGTAGTGGAAAATCCAAGGAGACGACCCTCGCGAACCGCTGTTAAATTGGCGCGAAACCGGCGTAATAGGCGGTTAAAGAAAGCGTTGGCACGGAGTCTGGCTGCGGGCGAAACCTTCGGCTCCCTAGAAAAAATTAACACACCGATCCATACAGAGACAACTAATACATATCACCCTACGGTCTCTCCTATTTCCTCACCCGAACATATAGAAACCCCGCTGACGCCGTCTCCCGCTACCTCTGCTTCTGCAGAATTTTTCGATTCCCCGCGAACTCCTTCTCCTCTTTCTCCCGAACCCGCTATACCTCAGCGGGCCCCTTCCCCTCACTCCTCTGTTTCCTCTGAGGACGCCGATTCTCCGCGGAGCCCTTCTCCCTTTCTTCCCCCTGCTTCTCCCGAACGCCCTGAGCCACCTAGATCTCCGTCTCCGGCTCCCTCAACAATCACCCTTGAAGATTCTCCTCCCTCATCCCCAACGTCCTCGGTAAATAGGGAACATCCGGAAGGGTTTGAGGTAGTAGATATCAGCGACGACGATTCCGAAGAATCAGAATCGCCTGCCAAGCTCTCATACGAGCAATTCAGAGCTTGGCTGATAAACCAGCTCCCAGGGATACGAGAAGTCCCTGAGGAAGCTTTCACGATTGGTCCAGGCCCCGTAGACCACGAGGCCTTACGCGAATTTCTAGAGACCACCGATAGGAATAACATCATCCCCTGGTATGTTCCCGGGCGAAGATATCCTTTAGCCGTCCCTGCACACCTTCTCCTACGAACCTATCCCCCCTCCACCGCCATAATTACCGAACTCATATAACCTAGAAGTCTCTCTTACACGCACACACATGGACACTAATTTTATATACCTATTACCATTTAAATTATTGTAACCACCAATCGGGACCCTAAAATTTAAACAATAACTCTTACCCCTTTCTGCCCCGATTGAAGACCTCCGTACTAATGTATCACCCGCGACACATACACATACATTCACTCTTCATTAGCAACTAAGTCCGTCAATAATATTATTATGTATATAAATTCTTTCGTCTTTATATTAGGAATAAATTTATAAATTTCAAAATAAATGATTTTCATTTATTAATAACCCGTTCCCACTTATTCCCGTAAACCAGGATCGCACAAGGTCCCATCCTGCGTAAAAGAGATTAAATTCTCTTGCCAAAAAGGGACCACCGAGCGAACGGCCCTTTAAATAGAGTAAGAGCGACCCTTGCGGTCGTTGACCTATTTGGGCCCAGACGTTCGTTCGGGTCGAACAGACGGATAGTCTGCCGTCGTTCGAAAAGATAAATTTAGTTACGTCCTTCCTTTCGACTCTTCCTTCCTTGAGTCTGGACGTAACATAAATAAAATTTGGGGGCTCGTCCGGGATAGAAATGTGCGATTCCTGGTAGCGGTAATGAGTAAAGGAACAAGAGGTCAAACTGATAAAGATCAAATAGAAGAACTATATAAAACTGCATTAACAACACCACATAGAACACGCAAATCTAAATCTAAACCATCTGATTCCGAATTAATTCACACATCCACACCTTTAGTACCTTCAACTTCGACATCTCGCCAAATAAATTTTTCGTTAAAAGATCCTTCCTCAGAATTCGATTTAACTGAAAATACTTTAGTAGCCGAATCGCCCGAGCCAGATTCCGACGATTCCGCCGATATAACTACTGAAACAATAAAAGATCAAATCGAAAAATTTGATATCGAAAGCGATCCCGAAAATTTACTTTCTTTTAACATGGCGCAACCTAACCCCTTTGCTACCTTAAAATACGCGGTAGACGCCGTCCCCTTTTTTGACGGTAGTAACATTCCGCTAAATTATTTTATCGAGGGTTGCGAGGAAGCGAAAGCTATGCTTCCTAAGGAAGCAGAGGCTCAATTTACTAAAATTATAAGAACTAGAATAGTGGGAGAAGCGCGTCGAACAATTCGGGACGAAGATTTTGATACTGTATTGCAATTAACTACTTATTTAAAGAAAATTTATGGACCCACTAAAAATGTATATCAGTTACAAGGAGAACTAGGATGTATTTATCAAAGGAATGAAGAGGATGTCGTCACTTACGCAAATAGAGTTAAATTACTTGGAAAACAAATATTGGAAGCATATCGAAGTTCCGGTCACATTTTACCCAATCAAAATATAAAAACAACGGTAGAAAAAGACATGTGTAAGTGTTTTATTAGAGGGCTAAAGCCTGAAATAGAGCAAAGAATCACTAGAGATTTAGACGTACAAGAAACTGTCGCCGACGCCCTAAGGATAGAAAGAGAGCTTCGAGAGATGACAGGTTTGCGCCAAGGCCAAGGCGTTAAAACAGGCCAATCACCGTACACTAATCAAGTGCGGGAAATCTGTCAGATCTGTTTCAAAGAGGGACATGCCGCAAGTAGTTGTAGGAAGCTCGTTCAATTTTCCTTACAAGGGCACGATTTTCAAACGAATAACGGAACGGAGATTTTAATTTGCCAAATATGCAAAAAACGCGGCCACAGTGCGGATAAATGTCGCCAACGCGATCCTCGCGCTCGTCAGTCAGTAAACGTAATTCAAGAAAAAATTACTATATGTCAATTATGTTCAAAAACCGGCCACGACGCCAAATCATGCCGACAAACTACTTCCCAACAACAAATTAATAAATCGACGGTTACTTGTCAATGGTGTGAAAGGCCTGGCCATTCGGCTAGTAATTGTTGGAAAAAACAGAACGAGGAAAGAAGTTTGGAAAGTAGACCGAAAGTTTCATGCCAACTTTGCGATAAATTCGGACACTCCGCTAAGGATTGTCGTGTTAAAATAAATCAACAACTGACAACGAAGAACGATACATTCTGCAGATATTGTAAAGAACAAGGCCATCTCCTTGAAAATTGTCAGTTACGCAACGCAAGTAATAATCGTCGAAAAGAAAATAATCAGGGAAACTACACAGGTCCCTCGGGGTCGGGTGCACAACGGGGGACCGGACAGACTTCACACCCGTCGACATCTCAAGAAGTCAAGTAGGCCGTCAAACCATCGACATACGACCCGTAACAGTAAACCTCGATAAACATAGTCGCGTGCCTACTGTTCAGGTCCAAATTAACGAAATACCATCGCAAATAACCTTTCTATTAGACACGGGATCCGGACCAAATATAATCAAGGAAAATTTTATACCTAAAACTCTAAAAATTAACTATACAAATATATTAAAATTAAATGGTATAAATAATCATCCCGTATATACGCTCGGAGAAGTCGCTTTAAATCTCCTTGGAATTCCGATATCTTTCCATTTAGTATCTCGCGACTTTCCGATTCCACAATCCGGAATATTGGGAAATGATTTCTTTAAACAAACATCATCGAAAATAGATTACGCTCAAGGATATCTGACCGTATCCGAAGTTAACATACCGTTTTTCTCACCGGAATCTATAATAGTGTCTCCGAGATCCGAATCATTATTTTATGTAAGGATAGAAAACCCCGAAATAAAGGTGGGATATATACCAAAATTAAAAATAGAACATGGAATTTACTTAGGAGACACTATTGTAGAGAACATCTCCGGAAAAGCATATCTCAATGTTATAAGTACTTTAGACGAAGAAGTGGAAGTCCGCGTACCCACTTTGCGTTTAAAGCCGTTGGATCAATTATTTGACGACCATAAATCCGACTGTCCGACGGTCAACAATTACGATGAAGTTTCATCTATAAACGAAGAACCAATGAACACCAACGAAACTTATATTGATATCGAAGACGAAGAAGAAATTTTCGAGGATGAAGAAAAATTTACGGAAATAACTCGAAGGACAAACAAAATTAATGTTGACAAGGGGAATAAAAATTCTCCTGAAAATTTTAATAATTCAAAAATCCTTGGAGAGGGAAGTTACCAAACCTCTCCTGAAAATTTTAATAATTCGAAAATCCTTGGAGAGGGAAGCTACCAAACCTCTCCTGAAATTTCATATAATCCAACAATTAACGGAGAGGGAAGTTACCAAACCTCTCTTGAAAAATTGAATAATTCTAGTAAAGGGAAAAATTATCAAATCTCTCTCAAAAATTTAAATGATTCAAAATCCCTTGGAGAGGGAAGTTACCAAACCTCTCCTGGAGGGGATATTTCTAGAATTTCGGAGGGAAATTTCCAAACCTCGACAGAAAATTCTAGCTCCGTCAATTGCGAGGAGGGAAGTTACCAAACCTCACTACGCGATTTGACACAATCTTGTTCTAATTTAAGAGAGAAAAATTCCTTATCAATTCTAGATATCAAATTTCCGAAAGTTGGATTATTCACAGAAGACCACAATGACAAATTAAAGTCATCTCATGTCACTATAAAAGACCTTCTTGAAAAGGCACAAAAATATTTAAATATTGAAAAATTAAACATTAAAAACTCTAAACGCATGAAAAACAGAACCAAACCGTCTTCGAAAGTTTCGACGTCTTTATTAAATAAATCGCAAGAAATTATAGATAAATTTATGCGAAAACGAAAATCTAAACATAAAAGAAAACAACAACAAATTAACGATGCAAGCAACGATTTGCATAATTGTCTGGTGGTTTCCGAGAAAAAGGAGAAAGACCGCTTTATACAAATTACCGAATTATTACGATTGGAACATCTAAATGAAAAGGAACAAGAAAGTGTAAAGAAATTAATAACAAACAGTCAAAACCAATTTCATATTCCCGGAGAAAATTTAACTGCAACTCATGTACTCCAACATCAAATACCAACCACAGATGATCGACCAATTAACACTCGTCAATACAGATTCCCGCAACTACATAAGGAAGAAATAAACAAGCAGGTAGAGGAACTGTTAGAAGGAGGCATCGTAAAACCCTCACAATCGCCATACAATACGCCCATATGGATCGTGCCGAAGAAAGAGGACTCCAAAGGAAACAAGCGCTGGAGAATGGTCCTCGACTTTCGGGCTTTAAACGACAAGACCATCGGGGACGCATATCCATTACCTAACATCATAGATATATTAGATCAATTAGGGGGCGCGCAATATTTCTCTGTATGCGACTTAGCATCTGGGTTTCATCAGATAAAAATGGATCCTGCTGACAGTCACAAAACTGCATTCACTACTCCCTTCGGTCACTACGAATTCGATCGAATGCCTTTTGGATTAAAAAACGCTCCTGCAACATTTCAGCGCCTAATGGATTTAGTATTAACAGGATTACAGGGCGAAGAATTATTTGTTTATATGGACGACATTGTTATTTATGCTACTTCCTTAGAAGAACATGAACGAAAATATAACGCATTAATAGAACGACTTCGCGAAGCTAATTTAAAACTACAACCTGATAAATGTGAATTTTTAAAAACCGAAGTAATTTATTTGGGACACGTAATTGGCAGAGATGGAGTAAAACCAGATCCGAAAAAATTAGAGGCAGTACATAAATTTCCCCGACCAAAAACCCCAAGAAATATTAAGCAATTTTTGGGACTTGCCGGATATTACCGGCGCTTTATTCCAAATTTCTCTAAACTAGCAAAACCATTAACAAATCTATTAAAAAATGACACTCGTTTCGAATGGACATCAATTCAAGAAGAATCCTTCGAGATATTGAAACAAAAATTATGTGAAGAGCCAGTACTACAATACCCTGATTTCTCTCGACCATTTATTTTAACTACGGATGCGTCGGGTTTAGCCGTAGGAGGAATACTCTCACAAGGAGAAATAAACAAGGACAGACCTATCGCATACGCTTCCAGAACACTCACGGACGACGAAACGAAATACGACACTTACGAAAAGGAAGCACTAGCCATAATATATTGCGTTAAACACTTCAGACCATACTTATATGGAAGAAAATTCACCCTAGTTACAGATCATAAACCTTTAATGTGGTTTAAAAACGCGCAAGACGCAAATATGAGAATACTTCGCTGGAGATTAAAATTAGCGGAATACGATTACGACGTTGTTTATAAGGCAGGAAAAACTAACGTAAATGCGGACGCATTATCAAGAAACCCAGTAGATCTTGAAGAAATTGATTGCAAAATAATAAAAGAACGAAAAACATTAAATCCAAATAATCCAGAAGATGCAGAAATAATTTCCAGAATGCTGGAAGAAACCGATGACGAAGAAGAAGAAGACGACGATTTTCAACTATATCTGTCAGATACCGAAGAAATTGAAGGACCGATACTCGAAGAAGAACCCCCTGATAATAATGCCGATCCTATACCTTTTACCCCCGAAGAACTAAACGAACCTCCAGCGTCACAAACTATCGAAAAAGCGCTAATACATGATCCTCCAAAACAAAACAGAATGCAAACAAGAAGTCAGGCGACAAAACGAAATATTAAGAAAAATAATGAAAATCATAATAACAACAAAAACAATACTGAAAAGATAGAAGAAAGAAACGATCCGCCAGACAAAGATCAGGATAACAAAGAAACAGATGGAAAAGAAAGGGAAGAAAGCGATGACGACGAAGAAGAAATTATCAATAAAAATTTAAAATCAAGAAAAACAAAAATGAAACCTACTATCATTGAGAATAAAATAATTAAAAGCAACGTTATAGATTCTCGCGAACTATTATTTCTGCGAAAAGACAATGTCGCGTATTTTGTCGACATTTACGGAAAACCTTTAGACTCAGGATCTGAAAAACTCTTCGAAAGAAACGAACTCCCGAATATAGGACCCCTGGAGTTAGGTAAAGCGAAAGCAATAAAATACAAAACCTACTACCACATAGTCTTACCCATCAGTGAGACGGAACGAGAAGGCCCCACAGCGACTCTCAACCAAATTATCGCGGTCATACACGACTTACGAAATTTGACTGAAAATTTAAATTTAGGAACACTCAGCATTGCAAAAACAGAAATTATCAACAACGTTCCATGGAATAATATCAAATCGCAACTGCAATTAAGATTCATTAATTCCACTACCAAAATAATCATTTGCAACGGACAAATTAAATATCCACCGAAAGATCTACGATCCGTTATAATTGGTGAGATGCACTGTTCGCCGACCGGAGGACATCGCGGCGTCACTAAGACATACAATAGAATAAAACACAATTACTATTGGGAAAACTTAAAACTAGACGTTCAAAGATAC
Source organism: Prenolepis imparis (assembly GCF_030444845.1). Taxonomy (NCBI): domain Eukaryota; kingdom Metazoa; phylum Arthropoda; class Insecta; order Hymenoptera; family Formicidae; genus Prenolepis; species Prenolepis imparis. The sequence goes on along the minus strand of NW_028141201.1, from coordinate 218,878 downwards.
ATACAACAATGTTTGCAGTGCCAACTGAGAAAATTAGTACGCGTCAAAACAAAACAGCCTATGATAATCACAGACACACCAGGCTCTTCTTTCGACAAGGTAGCCATGGATATTGTCGGACCTTTACCCAAGACAGAAAGAAACAGCGAATACATTTTGACCTTACAAGATCAGCTGACCAAATACTGTATGGGTATACCATTACAAAACCAAACCTCCGAAACTATCGCAGAAGCTTTCGTAGATCGTTTCATCTGCATATTCGGAGCGCCAAAGGCAATATTAACGGATCAAGGAAGAAATTTTATCAGTGATTTAATGAGGAAAATCGCAAAATTATTTAAAATTCGTAAATTTCGTACTACTGCCTTCCACCCACAATCTAACGGATCTTTGGAAAGATCGCATCACGCATTAGGAGAATATTTAAAACAATACGCAAACGAACAAAAACAGTGGGATAGATGGATAAGCCTTGCAATGTTCAATTATAATACTAATGTACACGAAGCAACCAGACATACACCGTACGAATTAGTCTTCGGAAAAATAGCCAGAATTCCTTCGAACGAGCTTTTACCTCCAAGCGACCAATTAGCGAATTACAACGATTATCTAGTAAACCTCGTTACACAACTTCATACAATTCAAGGAAATGCTCGTGAAAACGTTATCGAAGCAAAACACAGATCGAAGAAATATTACGATAGAAAGATTAACCCCCAAACCTTTAAACCAGGAGACCATGTATTTCTCTTAAAGGGGCCAAAACCCGGAAAATTCGGGGATCACTATACAGGACCTCATGAAGTACTGGAAATATTAAATAAAAATAATGTAAAAATTAGAATAAAGAAAAATAGCCGAATCGTGCATCCTAATCGATTGCGAATTTCCTACATTAAAACCACTAAATAATCAACAAAAAGGATTAATTTTCCACAAAAATAAATGTTTTTTTTTTTTTTTATATATATATATATATATATATATATATATATATTAAAAATACAAAATATAATATTAATAAAAATAAAGTAGAAATACATAAAGGTTATAAGAGGAAAAAGATACACACACCTACAAAAATAATTAATATTTCAGATGGATCGCAAATTCAGACGAATAATCGCAATATTAATAATACTAGCAGTATACCTGCATCCAACACATGGGCTAATAGGATATGACTGTGGATCTTCCTCCGCAAACCTAACCACGCTATCACTGTTAAACATCGAGGAATGCGATATCCCTCGTAAAGAAATTAAACCGGATCAAGTTTACGTGCAGCTGTTACAAATTAATGAATTCGAAGCAGTGCACGTAATACAGTGCAAAGTTGAAATCGACCGATTAGTCAAGAAATGCGGAATGTTTTCTCACACAATGGATGTACATAACGGAAAATATTCATATATAGAAGAAATAACTCGCGAGGCTTGCAGGCGAATGCATAGTTACGGAAGTTATCAAGTAGGAAGCACTCTTATCTCAGGACTTAAATCCAATAGCACAATAACCAGACCGATTACGTTAGCTGGTCAAGTAGACAACTACGGCGAATGCCACGGAGGAGCATACTCAGATCCTTACGGAACATGGTCGGATGTCATTGTAGTCGGAACTGTAAAAATCACATTACAGGATTACACTGCCGACGTACGCATCAACACTAATAAAGTACAACTCAGATCCGGCATTACTTGCCAACTCGGCTCTACACATTGCATAGACATCGAAGGAGGAGACACGTATTGGAATACCGTACCTGCAGGTCCCTGTAAATTTAATAACTATGGAATATTATTCGAGGGGTACGCCTACAAAATAATTGACGACGAGCAAGGCCAAACAGTATATTCTCTCACCACACAAGACACAATATTCGCCCTAACCAGTAAAGGCAAACAAGATGTCTGCGGATATTCGATAATACGTACCGAACATCCTAAATTAATGATTTTCGAAACTGTACGAGGAACCGTCGTTTTCAAAAAACAATCGCGCGTTTCAAATCTCGATATCTTCACGTACATGAATTCTAAGTTTGTTTACGTGGAAAAACATATTCGCACGCAAATTAATCAACTTTACCATGACATTTTATTACAACAATGTAATTTAGAGCAACGAATGCTACAAAACGCTTTGGCCATAGCCACACAATCTCCAGATATTTTTGCATATCATCTAATGAAAGGGCCCGGCTATATGGCTCTACTAGCTGGAGAGGTTATTCACATCGTAAAATGCGTACCCGTCGAAGTCAAGCTCGCTCAAACAAACCGATGCTACAACCAACTACCCGTGCTTCGGGAAAATCAAACGTATTATTTAACTCCACAAACGCACATATTATTGCAACAAGGAACGCAAACCACTTGTAACACATTAGCACCCGCCATGTATCAGCTAGGAGATTCTTGGTACAAATTTATGCCAAGACCAGTGGATACCATACCGCCGGTCACTATAAAACCATTGACTAAGCCTGTATGGAAATACATCAGCCCAGGATCGCTCGCCACCAGCGGTATATACACGGAAACAGATTTAAAGGACCTACGAGATCATATAATGTTTCCAGCCGAACGACCTGCCGTCCTCAACTCCCTAGCGAGAGGGGTGATGGGAAAAACCATATCCCTGGAAGGGGGATCAATCTCCAATTTACTTGATACAAACACCATAGAAAAAATAGCAATATCTACATGGAACAAATTCTGGAATAAATTTCTATTTTTCGGGAATCTCAGCGCTGGACTAATCGGAATATACCTGAGCATCAGAGTCATAAAACTGACGCTAGACACAATAGTACACGGCTACGCCTTACACACAGTGTACGGGTGGTCCTTGTACCTGCTAGGAGCCCTATGGGACTCCCTAACACATCTACTAATACATTTGAAAACAAGGCAATCGAAAAAATCGAAAGCCAGCGTGCCGGTTCCCTATACCCAAAATAACGAGACACCTGAAACCATCCACACAGAAAACAACACAACTCCAACAGCTACCTACCCCCTCCTTCCCCCACGGGAAGATACTACATATACCTTGGAGCTTAAAGAAGCGAAATTTTAACGAGCAAGGCATACCGCCAATTACAATAACCCCCCCCCGGTTTTCTTCACATATCAAGCAAGGCATACCGCCAACACAATAAACCCCCTTTTTGGATCTCCCCATGCACCAAAAACAGTAAAATTTTTTTTTATATACAGAAATGGAAACCTCTTACATCGACACTGAATTCTTGACTCGCGGTCGCCTGAAGGTGACCGTGGTAAGAGCGGAATCACCCTTGCTGTTTTGGGTACAACTAAAAAATAGCGCAAGGGAACTCCTGGAAATGGAAGAAGAAATCCAATTCCGGATGGATAGGAGAGCCAATTCATTGCTCGTATACCCTCACCATATGAAGGAGGACTTAGAGGTCGTGGTTAAAGACAAGAAAGGATGGAAGCGAGGGTTTATACAAAGCATAAATAAAAACACTTGGATGGTCAAAATAATGCTCGGCGACTGGGGAAGAACAGTGTGGCGCCGTATGAGCGAAGTGTATCACCTAGAAGACCGTTTTAAGGGGGTATCCTGGCAAGCCATAATATGTGGATTAGCCCACACCGCAGCCCCTAATGGTAGGCAAACGTGGCCAATAATGACACGAGACCTGTGTCGACTCCTTTTAGAGGGACAAGATGGATGGATAAATATAGTCCATCCTCTAAGAAAGGGTGCGGCCCTGGTGAAACTCCATATGGAGACCACCAAAATGTTCGATAGAGCATATAACTTTAGGGACGCGCTAATTCGGATTGGCCACGCCGAACTTTGCACAAAAATCACCGCCGACGTGGAACCCTCAGTCTAAAAAAAAAAAAAAAAAAAAAAAAAAAAAAAAAAAAAAAAAAATATATATATATATAACCAGAATTATGTATTAACTTAGAGTTATTGTAGCATTTAAATAATTCTATATATTCTAAATTTTTATTACTCCACTATTCATTTGAAATCTGAATTGTGTATTAATTCAGAATTACTCTAGTGTTTAACAATAAGTATTCCTATAGACCCTAAATTTTCTTTACCTTACTACTACTTCGTTTGAATTTTGAATTATGTATTAGTTAGAATTACGCAAGCGTTTAAGTACTCCCATATATCCCAAATATTAATTACTATTATCATTAGTCACTATATCACTACCTTTCCTCTTTATATTATGTACTTCTTTTGCATATTATAATTATAGCGTCATTATTGATGCTACACATTATCATATCATATTATTTTTTTTTTGTATTAATTACTATTAGACCATATATATATATTGAATCGTTATTGGTAATATTTCAACATTTGCGTTCTTAGATTTCAGTTTTTTTGTATACTTATCATGAATATATGTGTTTCTTCTTTAATTACATGCGCAAATTTATACCTTATACTTAACCTCATAATAATAATACTTTGTAAACAAGTGGAACCATTTTCTATCTTAATTACATCATTATCGTCAAAACATACTGCCTGATCATCGGTTGCAGTATAACAATGCCAGTATATCACCATCTTCAATGGACACCCGAGATGCCGGAAGAAGTACGCCAAGGCCCAATCGACGGTGTTAAACCAGGAGACCACCCCGAAACATACCGAAATCTAACAGAACTCCGGTGTGTTACATTAATGGAGGGTGAAATCTATCAAGATACGACTGACTGCAGCAAAATTTGTCAAGAATGCTATGGTAAAATATCAGCCGAGGAAAACCAAGAATATGCAACAATACCACCGCATAATTTGGTCCACGAAATATCAGCTGGCGACCAAACAAATTGCACTAAATGCAATAAAGTAATAGTAACAATCAAACCGGCAATAAACTGCAGGGACTGCATAGAAGAATATCTATACGTCGACCAGACATACTTGGCCGAAGGCTGGGGTCAAGCTGTGATCCCCAGAGGGGTAGAAGAGCAATAAAAGGAAGGGACCTGCTACTTGACACCAGAGAACTGACATTTACTACTGACGAAAATCAGGCAGATAAAAACGTGCCTAAATTCTTTTCTTTTCTTTATATATAACATATATATATTTTATATATATATATATCCCTCTATTTTCATTAGAATTTTCATACGATAGAAAAAGGGCTCCACACCAGCGTTACATGTATTAGCGGTACTAAATTTAAATAAATAAGTACAATTAAAAATAAGCTATAAGTAAATTGTATAAAAAGCGAGGAAAGGACGAAAGAACAAAGGAAGGGGTTATGGTGGTCGCCTTTTCTTTCCTCCTTTTCTACAAAATATTTAAATAGTAATTAGGAACTCAAAGAAACACATTTAATAAAAACAGAATTAAATGTGAGTCTTTCTACCAAATCGGCAAGTCGTGGCAAGAAAAGAATCGAATTATTCCTCACAGATTCTTTTTGCAAATGTTGTGTTTTTACACCCCCAACATTTGTCTAAGGCGGGGGGTGTTACGTCCGGCGGACTTCACGATTCTTTTCTTTCCCACGACCAAGGCGAAGTTTGTTGTTAGGTAAATAAGAAAGGAAGAAAAAAGATAATAATAATCTAAGCGGCACGTATATAATAAAACGAAAACGTGCCCAGCGAAACGGACAGCTGCAGATATCGTGAGCGACCGATAAATATTACAAAATCGGTAAATAAAAGAGACCAGGCGGAAAGATGCCGAAAGCGGATTCTTGCCGACACCCTCGCGAATAATAAGTTAAAATCACATATCGGCAAAACATAAAGACGGCGAGAACGCGCCGAAAGCAAATCCTTCCCTAGTAAAATTAGGGGAAAACAAATAATGAAAACGAAAGTGTGCAAAATAAGATAGCACACCTGCGGGTATTCTCGCGAGAAAGCGGCGAAAAATATAAAGATTAAAAAGATGCCACACGCATCGCCTCTCAGCAAATAAGCTCTAAGCCACACGCGAGGGCAATAAAGCGAGAACCCGCCGATAAAAGCGGCACTAACAAACGACAAATATCGCGATATAGGAAAAACTAACAACAAACACCGCCGCCGATATCGAAATCTCGAGAGGATAATAAAAATATAAACCTCAACAAATTCTCCATTGGTCAAAACCTAGGGCCCTAAACAAAAGCCCTGACCAATCCCGATAAACTTTTAAAGTCAAGAGACGCCTCCGGGACTGAAAGGGCGTTATTGAAAAATTCCCTATTCGTCAGGAAATATTAACAAACTAACGGGAAGGAGGAGCAAGAAGGTATATATACCCGTAACATCTCTCAGAGAATACCAATCTTTTCTCAAACCTACGCTCGCGGATCAATCGCGAAAAGTTGTATCACCATCCTTCGAGAGAATCTCGAACTCGTGAGCATTCGCAGTGACATTTGTGAAATCATCGTGTGCCCAGTGCTCACCGAGTACGACGATTTTCGCGAGTGAACAACTGCGAGTGGAACACCATCCTCACGGAGGAGTCCGTAGCCAGATTCACACCTGGAATAATTAACATCTACCTGCGCACTCCATAAGTAGTAAGTTATCAAGCACGCTACATCTCCACCCTTACTAATAATACTTAAAATAATTCTGGGACTTCAATTAAATTATAATTGTTTTCCTTTTTAATTTATTAATTTATTATCCTTGTTAAATTCTAACTTCGAAAAACTGTCCTTTCTTCCCCCATCCTTATCTCTCTCTCTCTCTCGAAATCACTGTGGATTTCCCGCGATAGCGGAGCAATCCGTGATTTCTATCATCCCCTTACCTTTTGAAATCACTCCGGATTTCCCGCGATAGCGGAGCAATCCGTGATTTCTTCCATCTCCTCTTTCTCTCGAAATCACTCTGGATTTCCCGCGATAGCGGAGCAATCCGTGATTTCTATCATCCCCTTACCTTTTGAAATCACTCCGGATTTCCCGCGATAGCGGAGCAATCCGTGATTTCTTCCATCTTCTCCCTCTCTCTCGAAATCACTGTGGATTTCCCGCGATAGCGGAGCAATCCGTGATTTCTATCATCCCCTTACCTTTTGAAATCACTCCGGATTTCCCGCGATAGCGGAGCAATCCGTGATTTCTTCCATCTCCTCTTTCTCTCGAAATCACTCTGGATTTCCCGCGATAGCGGAGCAATCCGTGATTTCTATCATCCCCTTACCTTTTGAAATCACTCCGGATTTCCCGCGATAGCGGAGCAATCCGTGATTTACTCTCTCTCACTCTCTATCTCTCTCTCTCTCTCTCTCTCTCTCTCTTGAATGAACAAATAAGTAATACAATAACTAACTAAATTATTAAATAATTAAAATATCAAAATTATATAAAAATAAATATATATATATATATATTTTTTTTTTCTCTTACAAGAACTCCCAGAGTTATTTTTCAGTAAAAACTCTTCTTGCCCGGTTACTTTATTATTCGCTCTCGTAGTGGAAAATCCAAGGAGACGACCCTCGCGAACCGCTGTTAAATTGGCGCGAAACCGGCGTAATAGGCGGTTAAAGAAAGCGTTGGCACGGAGTCTGGCTGCGGGCGAAACCTTCGGCTCCCTAGAAAAAATTAACACACCGATCCATACAGAGACAACTAATACATATCACCCTACGGTCTCTCCTATTTCCTCACCCGAACATATAGAAACCCCGCTGACGCCGTCTCCCGCTACCTCTGCTTCTGCAGAATTTTTCGATTCCCCGCGAACTCCTTCTCCTCTTTCTCCCGAACCCGCTATACCTCAGCGGGCCCCTTCCCCTCACTCCTCTGTTTCCTCTGAGGACGCCGATTCTCCGCGGAGCCCTTCTCCCTTTCTTCCCCCTGCTTCTCCCGAACGCCCTGAGCCACCTAGATCTCCGTCTCCGGCTCCCTCAACAATCACCCTTGAAGATTCTCCTCCCTCATCCCCAACGTCCTCGGTAAATAGGGAACATCCGGAAGGGTTTGAGGTAGTAGATATCAGCGACGACGATTCCGAAGAATCAGAATCGCCTGCCAAGCTCTCATACGAGCAATTCAGAGCTTGGCTGATAAACCAGCTCCCAGGGATACGAGAAGTCCCTGAGGAAGCTTTCACGATTGGTCCAGGCCCCGTAGACCACGAGGCCTTACGCGAATTTCTAGAGACCACCGATAGGAATAACATCATCCCCTGGTATGTTCCCGGGCGAAGATATCCTTTAGCCGTCCCTGCACACCTTCTCCTACGAACCTATCCCCCCTCCACCGCCATAATTACCGAACTCATATAACCTAGAAGTCTCTCTTACACGCACACACATGGACACTAATTTTATATACCTATTACCATTTAAATTATTGTAACCACCAATCGGGACCCTAAAATTTAAACAATAACTCTTACCCCTTTCTGCCCCGATTGAAGACCTCCGTACTAATGTATCACCCGCGACACATACACATACATTCACTCTTCATTAGCAACTAAGTCCGTCAATAATATTATTATGTATATAAATTCTTTCGTCTTTATATTAGGAATAAATTTATAAATTTCAAAATAAATGATTTTCATTTATTAATAACCCGTTCCCACTTATTCCCGTAAACCAGGATCGCACAAGGTCCCATCCTGCGTAAAAGAGATTAAATTCTCTTGCCAAAAAGGGACCACCGAGCGAACGGCCCTTTAAATAGAGTAAGAGCGACCCTTGCGGTCGTTGACCTATTTGGGCCCAGACGTTCGTTCGGGTCGAACAGACGGATAGTCTGCCGTCGTTCGAAAAGATAAATTTAGTTACGTCCTTCCTTTCGACTCTTCCTTCCTTGAGTCTGGACGTAACACACAATAATAGAAAGTATTCTATTTTTTGATTCGCTAGAGAATATAACTTTATAATATATATGTCAGAGATATCTCGTTTTTTCCAAAATATTACGCAGTAAATACTCCGCTAAAATTCGGTGTATTAACGACAATTACAATCATTTGATTCTTATGTATATCGCTGCGATAAAAAAGTCATCTGTAAAATATATCGACCAACGAGGTATCGATAGTCACCTTGAGAAACGTATGTAAAAACGTGAACATAAATCCAAATTAGCAGCAACATCGGTCTTCTCCTTTCTCCTTTTCTTTACCGAGAATGACAATAAATCGTGATGCGAAACTATCGATCGCTCGAATACCACTGATTCTCGTTTTTCGAGGCGGTACCTTTCTCTTCGAACTTAACACTTGAAATAATTTTGAGAAAAAAATCGATCTTTATTTACTATATGTCGTACGATGCCGATCTTGTTAAATAAATTAATCGTAAGATGTGACGTAGGATCGAAATTTATTTCGAGAATTGTAATCGCGAAAAGTCTAAAATTAAACATTGAAAGATTTAAATTGCAAGTAAATTAATGAACTGGATTTAACGTTATATTAATTAATGCTAAAGCTAATTATGATATTGCTACGTCCATCTACAAATTGCATCGATACTAAGAGTCTTTTCTATAGTCGAATAAAAAAAAGAGATTTTTCTATTTAAATGAATGACAGAATGACACAAGGCATATTGATAATAAATAATAACACGCTTCGATGAAAAAATAAGCTATAATATATAAAATCTATAAAATTTTTTTCATCGAATTATTTTGGAAGTATATTGAGTTTATATTGTGTGTGTGTAAATTATTAAATATTTCAGAGTGGCAATAAATAATCACGAATATTAATAAAAGTGTTAATAGTTGATGAACAATTCTATTTAAATAGAATCTAAGATTAAATTAAATGTACAGTTCGTATTTGTTTCGAAAAAAATTTGCGTGATTTTAATAAAACTAGGGAAAGAATAGATTGTTATATTCGCAGTAACTGAACTTTATTATTTTAAACTTCATTGATTTATTAAAATAAAATTTATTAAAAACTTTTCTCTCTTTTTCTCTCTATCGAAAATAATATCTATATTTGCATATATAGACCTAGATAATCTTTAATAGATAGATAAATTCAATCTTTTTAATAAAACAATTTTAGAAAATAAAACTTTTTATGAATTTTAAATAAAATAATAGAACATATTTGTATAATTTCTTAATCATTTTTATTTTAATGCTTCTCTTTTTTTATCTTTTTCTGCCTTTCTTTCTAAACCTTTTGTAAATCTAAATTTAAAATATATATTCTAAATATTCTAAAAAAGTAATATTATATATGAATGTTTATAGTGAAATAAAAAAAGAGCGCAATTAATAAAATAATTAATTCTACTCACGAAATGTGTTCTTGATTTACAATTTATTATAGACATGCATCAAATCATAATTTACCAATAGTGTTAACAATATTTTGAGCTGAGTAATACGTAGATTTTAAAATGGACATAGATGACGTATTGCCACACAGTTGAATAAACAAGGCTTGGCAAGCGTTTCATGAAGAGCACTGAATAACCATTCTTTGGTACGAGAGAAACCTTCTCTCTAGTAACACATAACACATTTCATTCACGAAGACCAAGAGTATCTTATTTCGTTAGATGGCTCTTGCAGTTCGTATCGGCGATGTATTTGCAAAATTTTATCCTTCTTTTTTTAGAATATAGCGTAAATAAATATTTAAATCCTATTTTTTTCTTACGTAAAATATAAGTCAGTTTTAATTTTGCATACATAAACTATAATATATGAAATATTTTTCTGAAAAATTGATATACAAAAGCTTCCTAACTGCGTTTTTATTACTTTACACATAACTCTGGCAAAAGTTTTACATTTTAGATAAAACATGATTCAAAATATATTTTTTTTTATTTACAACATTTTTCAGAGTTGCGCTCTTCATTGTTTTTCGAATGTTTATTCTATGTATTTTGTACGTATTATATTAACAAAAATTTACTCAATAATTCAAACTTAAAGTTTAAAAAAATTATCGAATGAAATATAGAAATTCTTAAAATATAAAATTTAAAAAGAGTATAACGAAGTAAAGATACATTGCCACACAGTTGAATAAACTTACAATATTTTGTGTGCTTTATATTGCTATTTTTATATTCTAATAATTTCCTAAATATTTAACCCAAATTATTGCCAATTACAAAATCTTCATTTACTGAATTTTCAACGTCTGAATTTATTAATTACAAACGATGTAAACGAGCTTTTTGATAACATACAAATGCTTGTATTATTCCTTGTTTAATTGATTTGAATACTCTATTTGTCATTACTTCCAAGTAGTGCTGAGAGAGATTAGCTAATCCATTGGATTATCCTCTAATACTCTAACCGATCGAAGGGAGAGATGAGGCGTTACGTATATGCCATCGCAAAGCAACCTCAGCTTATATCATATTGCGCGTAACTTACCTTGTCTAGCATGCTCGTGTGTGTTGTGTAGAGGTTTCCGTTTAAGTCGTAACTTCTGTACACCTGTAGAATTGACCTGTAGAGTAGCCAAGAGAAACGTAATCGACATTCTTCCCAATGACGCGTAATGACTCAACACTGAGGACGAAGCGCGATTGTGAATCATATTTCTGTGACCTGAAAATCTTTTTTAACGAAGGTCACATTCATTGCCGTTTGTGTGTATGTGTATGGGTGCTTATATAGGTACCTTTGATGCTGAGTCACGTATATTTTTAACGCGATCGTATATGCGTAATTTTTTTTCCATATAAGACAGTAAAAATTGCGATCCTTATGTTGGACATAAATTTAGGCGAAGAATCCGGCACTAATGTTTTATTATCGTCGCTGTCGTCAGTGGCGGATAAAAACACCGTGTCTCCTTCGGTTTCGTTTAACTCCCGACCGTATGACTTTGAACGCGACAGTGAAGTTTTCGGGATGGAGCTTCCACGTGGCAGAGTTTTTTTAATATGCAGAGATCTACGAGTGATCGTAGTCAATAAATCGCGATTCCCTATAAGACTGGAGGGTGTACCTATGTCTTGCAGTAATTGAGCAAACTGAATTTCTCGATAGCTTTCACTGTTTTTCTCTCACGTACCGCGTTGTTTATAAAATCGCTAATATTCGACCCCGCTACAACATCACCCTCTATAGTCACGAGTCCGCGTCTATCCCAGCTAATCTTCGATGACTGAATATTTCGCAAAAATTTCAATAACGCGTTTGCTTTAAAACGATAAGTTTGCGGTACACTGCTGAGTATTTCTTTATCTTTTCCGCAGATTGAGCGCGTTTCTTCCCGAAACTACTCTCACTAACGGTACCATCACTGCTGATTGAAGTATTTTTATGAGATTGAATTTCCATAAGGTCGTCATCAACGGGCAAATCGATATCTTTATTATGATCGCCTTCGCCTCCGTCGCTGTCAACATTACTTGTGTCGTCGACGTTACCACGTGTATCCTCGCGTGAGTCATTGCGTAAGCGTTTTTTCACTTCTCGAACAAAGTGAAGATAACGCTGAAGTACTTCTTTATACAATTTCCATCTTTCGCTTTCATCTAGAGGAGTTGCGAGGTTAAGAATATGCCACATTTCCGCGTCGAGTCGCGATAAGGGGGTTCCTGGAGTCCGTACGGTGTTATTATTATTATCGTTTTCCCCGTCAGATATCGTATTTTTTTTCTTCGGCGAGTTATCCAGGGTTATTGTAGTTTTTGTTATTTCCGGTTGTAGCTGTTGATGCTGCATTTGTCGCATTCTTTCGAGATTTTCCGTAGAAATCAGCACCATTTTTTTGCTTTTTCCATTATTCCGTACAGCGAACAAACGCGTCTGTTTTATTCTTTTCGAATCCCAGATGTAATATTTGCAAGCTTTTTTCACTCATCGATAATCCGGGATAATAAAGCGCCGAGCAAAGGAGCGATAAGATAGGGTAAAAACTCACCGCGCTGTACTAGTAGATTTCTCTTAGTTTTCCAGTTGTCGCGTTTTAGAGCGATGCGCCGAAGAATAGATTTATGCTTGGCTAATCGCGTATTTTCGTGATTCTTGAGCTCTACGTTACCCTCAAGCGTATTATAAATACACTCTTGAATGCACTTAATGAGATTATTGTCGGCAGAACGTAAGAACGATGATCTTTGATTTTTTTTCAGATAACATAGAGTTTTTAAATGACAGGCGTTTCTCTCGCCGATGGAACGTCTGGCAATTTTTATCGCGTTGTCGGGTGAATTTTTTGACGTCGTTGACGTCTTTTTTTGTTGTCTTTTCCTGCGTGTTACCATTACGCTAAAATTGTGCAACTGAAAAGATACGCGTGCAAGCGCTCTCCTTTTATATGTCCTTCGCTACTGTTCTACTGATCGATCTACGAGGAACGTACACGTAATGCATCGTATCGTTGAGAAAGATACACGTACGAAATCGATATTCGTTTGGAGTCGATTGTTTCAGATCGAGCAATAAATACCCGTGAGGTCGCGAAGTAGCGTCGTGGTATGCTTCTTCTAGAAATTTTGGATCGTCGGGATATACTTGACGCGCGAGATGACGAATTTGAGCATGATCGCGCGGATTTTTGAATATTACTATATAATAGGAACGAAGTAAAGTCGACCCAACTAGCCAAAATTATATTTATTTAAAAAACACACAACGTTTCGACCATATGGATGTGGTCCTTATCAAGTGTAATATTCATTAGTAGGGGTGCAGCCAAATTAACGATAACGTCAACTTTTCCATAATATAGTTACAACATATTTAAATAAACATAACATAAATTCAATTTTGTCAAACCATTTGAAAGAGAGAAAAAGAGAAAACGATCGTTATGATGATTCGTCAAAAACCTTACTATATAATTAGCGTTGAGAGATATACTCGTTGTCCGTGGCCTTGGTGGAAAAGATTTTGCGAGATGAGTATAACGCTGAGATTCTTATGACTTCCTTTGGTAAACAGATCGACGATAGCGTCGCACGATGACGATTCCCTCATAAGATCGTCAATTATCACTAATTTTGGAGATAGCGGATCGTTGGAATAGTCTTCCGGTCGCGGTAACCCCTCGTGAAATTCGATTGTATTTTTCTTTATTTTTAGCAAAGTATTACCATAGCCACTCTTGTGTACATTGTTTTTTTCTTCTTCATTATTTTCACTCGTATCACATTGCAGATGTTGATACGCATCTTGCCATTCGGCGTAATAAAATAAAATTCTCTCGAATTTCGCACATGGCGGATAAATATCGAAGAAAAGTTTTTAATAAAATCGTTTTTCCGCATCCCGTAGGTCCGCAGACGATCGACGTCCAGGGATGTTTTCAGCGCACGTCCATTCGCGTAAAACCTAGTTTATTTCGCGAAATAAACTAGGTTTTACGCGTAAGTTCATAAATAAAAAAGGTAAAGAGTAACTTAATATCAATAACTCGCGTATAAAAATACGCACGCGTATTGAATATTTTTAATATATATCTCGAGTCGGGAATAAGCTTATTAGCGTCCCACAGAGGCCCCACCGCGGCGGCCGCATGCTCGCGCTAACGATCTCGGGCGCATCGTGCCAGCTGACGAGCCGATGCGCGTCGAGGTGCGCTGCTAATTAGCGTATTCGTAGAATGCTCGCGACAGCGTGTATCTCCAGCGCTAACAACGATGATAGGCTACGTATGTGACTGAGAGAATCTCGCAAGAAGAAAATTCGTACTTTGATTTTTACTAAAAACGTAATTTTTTTTAAAGAAAAATATTTCCTTTTAGTCAAGTAGGTTTTCGAGAAGAGGTAAATAATTTTTTGATGAAAAGAACTTTTGTGAAACTTTTATTATTAGACTTTATTTCACGGAAAAAAATTAGTTAGTTTAAAAAATAAATTATAAAGTTATAAATGTTTAAATTTTACATTTTATTTACTTTTCTCCTTATTAGTTACATTTATTTTGCTCGATTTTATCTAACAATAGTAAAATATATATTAAGAGAATTTTTCGGGGAAAGGTTCCTCAGGATATATAAAGGATTAAATAATCTCTAATGAAACAAATTTTAAGAAAAAATTTTATTTAATCTTCTTACATTGTAAAAAAATACTTTGTACGTGTAAAATCCTAATAATAAAATTAAAAAAGTTTTATTTCACATTTTTTATTTTACAATTTTTCACTTATTAAATATAATTAAAATTTTTCTGTTATTACAAATATTTTTTCTAATTAAGATATATCCATAATTTATATTCTATCCTATTCTGCACTATAATATATCCTATACTTTTCAAAAATTTATATTATTTTTACAAGACAATTTTACAATTACTTATCTATTTTATTATATCTACATTTTGCTATATAAAGTGAAAAACGCGCGAAGGTGGAAGAGAGAGAAGCGATAGTGTGGAATTATTATATTGCGTTTTTAAACAGTTAAATATCCATAGGGGAGGGAACAACGATTGTTAATAAATCTACGCTTTAATAGCACGGCGCACATATTTTTGTTTCATCACGAGTTATTATTTCGTGAAACGCTGTACGCCGAATGGCTCTGAATCGCAGATTTATTGACGTTTCCGGAGTTATTTCTTTTTCCTCGTTTTCTCCTATCTCTCTTTCCTGCTGCACACTTTCTCTTTGTATTAATAATTCCCTAATACTATTAAAATTAATTAAACGAGAATTTTCAAAGTTTAGGGTTATACCCTTCATTTTGCAAACTTCGTGCATCTGATGTGCGAATCACATACGCGTAAAATTTTGGACCGCCGGACACGAACGACTCTATATAACAATCGAGCCCAGCTTTCAAGTTCGTTAGTCATATCGCCTAAAAAATTAAATTGAAATTCTATTAAGAAATCAGCAAAAATATCTTTTTGAGAAGAATTCAAATTTTTAGAATTTTCTTCGAAAAATGTCTCAAGAAAATTAGGAACTTTCTCTTTAATAATCCGCTAACAAGGAAATTCATCTCTATTATTTTTTTTGAGATTACCAAATTGAGATTCAAAAATCTTGTCTAAGTTAATTTTTTTAAGAAAATCTATTCCTAAAATGCAATCGTCAGAAATATTAGCAACAATAATAGGAATCTCTACTTTATGTTTTCCTAATTCAATCAAAACGTTAACTTTATTTTTGACCTCAATTCATTCTCCCATAGGATATCTAAGACAACAATTCTTTGCTTCGAAAAATTCTTTAGGTCCTTTAATAAATTTTTCACTAAGAATGGAGACATCGGAGCCCGTATTTATTCTAAACTGACAGATTCTTCCATCTAAATTACCCTTATAATAAAAATAATTTTTAATTTTACTTATCCTAGAACATTGTGAAATATCTGGGGCAATCACGCAATGAGTCAAACCTGCCCCACGAAGTTCGACTAGTCCTTGTTTTCCGAAAGCGATGGACATTCGGAACGGAAGTGACCCTCAGCGCCGCATTGCCAGCATTCTTTTTTAGCTTTCGGACCGTTTTTGTAAAAATTCTTATTTTTATTTTCAAATTTCTTTTTACCAAAATCTTTCTCTTCTGTTTCCTCGGTTTTTTTGTTTATTTTCAAATTTGTGGAATTTATTGAATTTATCAAATTTATTAAATTTATTATATTTGTTAAATTTATTGAATTTATTATAATTTTCTGAATTTCCATTTTGATAATTTTTATTTTGTCCTCCTCTTCGGCTCTTGTCCCTGTGCTGACCTTCAGCCTTCTCCTTTTATTCCCGCTTTCCCGTGCTACTTCGCTTCTCTCCGCTTCCTTCCTCTTCCTCTCCTCTCTGGGGGGAAGTGCTTTGGTTTCGCAGCTGTCCACCAGTTGGACATCTGCTGTTTGCCTTGACCCTTTTTCTTGAGGGGCTTGCTCGTCTCTTGGTTGGTTGGCTCCTGCTATTTGGCTTATTGCCACCCCTCTCGTACCTTTCTTAAAGGTAGTGCACGCATTGCCTCCTACTCTGTGGTCAGAGGGGAGGCCTCTATCTTTGCAGATGGTGCAGCTTACCTGTGCACTGCATTCTTTGGACAGATGCCCCTCCACGCCGCATCTGTAGCACTGCTTGCTTCTGTCGGCGCTATTAGGGTATCTGTCCCTGACATGACCTCTTTCCATACACTTAAAACATTGGATGGGCCTGTTGTCTAGCATTTGTACGCTGACAACTGCCCATCCAATGTTTATCTTGCCCTTTTCAGCTATGATGTTGGCTGCTTTTAATGGACACTTCGCCCGAACAGTGCTAACACCATTTGGTGACATCTTTTTATCTCCTACCTTTACTTCCGTCTTGTAGCATCCGCCATCACGAGCAATGGCTTCTGCTATTTCTGAGGAGGTAATAGATTCCTCTAATCCTCTTAGTCTTATTTCGGCCATTTTAACTGGCAGATCTATTTTTACATCCTTCCTTTCGTGTAGAGCTGCTCTTAAGCTGTCTGCCAATTTATCGGCGCGCAAGTTGCCGTCTTTCCCGGGAATCTCATATATGAGGGCGCCAGTGACAGCCCTCTTTATGCGCATTCCCTCAATCCCGATATTTTGTATCTGGATCTTATTGCGGGCTTCTGTCATTACTTCATCATATTTGCCCGGGGGGCAAGTGATAGTTATGGCTGCCATTCTCGGCTCCTTCCTGGTCTTTGATACCAACTTTGTTTTCTCCTTGTTGGTATTTTGACCAACCTTAATGTTGATTACATTTTTCCCTCCTTCTTTTGGAGCATTTGACTGCTCGTTATTGTTGGGGGTTGTCTTCTTCTTCTTTCTTGCGACCACCCATCTTTCTTGCGTTGCTTGCGTTGCTTGCACGCTTGGAGTGGTAGGTTGTGGGTTACTTTCTTTTTGTTGGTCTTGTCAGTAGCACTGATAAGACTACTCTTGTTTCCCTCCTTGGCTTTGGTGGTTGATTTAGCCTTATTTATGCCTGCACTTTAGCCGCGTTGGCAGGCGGGTTAAGCGTTGTAGGCTTCTTATTCTTCATCTCCTTGTCCGCTTTATTTCCTTTTCCCTCCTTTGTTGTATTATTACCGGAGGGGAGGGGAGGAAATCGCTGCTTGCCTGCTTTCTGCCTCCCTTTGCCTATTCATCATTCTGGACTCAGGTCGGCACAGGATTACCCAATCTTTTGTCCAGTAGCCTTTCCATAATGCCTTCGAGTTTGCCATCCATCTGAGTTCTCTTTCTGTTTCTTCCTCCTCCCTAGTTTTCCCTCGGGTAGTCACGAATGGTCACCCAACCCCGCGGCCCCCGTCGCAAAAGAACCCACCCCAAGACCCCGGGGAAAACACCCCCAGGAGAAAAAACCCCCGAAAGCATCCCCCCCGAGAAGACGGAACGAGAACCCCGCGGCCGAGACCGCAAAACTGCATGGAGGGAGGACAGCGCCAAAGACGCCGTGCAATGTCCTCCCCTAACGGTGCCATGCCACCGGGCGATTGAAGTCAGGGCCGCCTACCCCTACCGACTCGTGGGCGATAAACCCTCGAGGCAGCCGGGCCTCGTGTCTCTCGGCTGAGAGACTTCTCCGACGTGCGGAAAACATTCCGCACGCCGGAGAAAGTTATACGGCAATATTGCCGTATTGGACGCTCTTGGCACCCATCTATCCAGCGAGATGGGTGAGCCCTCTCACCACGACAAGGTGGCGTCCAACGAGAGAGGTATAACTTAACCTTTTTTTTTTTTTTTTTAACGTGTGGAAATGCGCGACCGCATACCCCCTCACCTCGGGGGAGGTGAGAGGGTTATGTGGGGCTGGGATCAACGCCCACCGGGACTCAAATGCGTCCCGGGGACTCCCCCGACCCACTAAAACCACACGGTGGCCCTCTGAGCGCTTGTGCAGCGGCCCCGGGAATCGCTTTCGCATACGCCGGGGCCGCTGCACGCTGAGCTTGCGCTCCAAACCTTGATAAAAGGACCGGATTTTACTCCGATCCTGGAAGGAAAAGAATGGGGTCACCCATTCTCTTCCCCCTCGTGAGGGCCCGCGTGCAATGGATCTCCGGAGCCCCCGCTCCAAAGATCCTGCGAGCCCTCCGCCCCCCGTATCACGGCTCCCTCCGTCCCCGGAGGGGGTTAGAATTCGGCCGTGACACGGGGGGCACCTCCCGGGAGACCCCTCGAGAGAGGGAGTATCCCTAAGCGGAAGAGAGGGGCCCGTGAACCTCGCCCCGTGGGGCGAGGATCGTGTCCCCTCCGTTCCGCTTCTCTTTTGGTTTTCTCCCGGGGATCGGGCTCCCTCCGCGCCTTATCGTGCAGGTACTCACCGAAGCACCCGTGCCCGGTGAGCACCTGCACAACTCTATAAGAGAGTCCGAATTCTCTCGACAGAACCGGCTGAATTGCTTGGACAGCGCGCAGACCGGCCCTCGGTCGGAGTAGTTCGTCCGACCATCGTTCCACCGCGCGCTGTCTTGCCCGTTGCCGGGCCACTTCCGCCGCTTTCGGCGTCAGGGCCAGGCCCCGCTGGCGAAGGTCTCTCCTATGCTCGTACAACTCCTTGTACACCTCCGCCAGCAGGGTCCAAGGTATCGACCCCGACACCACGCATGCCGCTTCCACGGGGACCGTGCGATAACCGCGGACGATTCTGATGGCCAGCCTCCGCTGCAGACCTAGCAGCAGTCTTTGGCTCGGTGCCATCAGGTCGCCCGCCCACACAGGTGCCCCGTAGAGCGCCATAGATCCGATCGCCCCCATGTAGAGGCGACGGATCTTCTCCCTCGGCCCCCCGATGTTGGGCAGCAAGCAGCCAATACTATTGACCGCTGCCCTTATCCGGGGGGCTAAACGGCAGAAGTGTTCCCGCCAGTTCCATCTGCTGTCGAGCGTGAGTCCCAAATATTTCAGGTGGGACTTCACCTCGATTCGGACTCCCTCTACCTCTATATGGGACCGAGGTGATCCCCTCCTTGGACCGTTGAAGTGGATAACTTCAGTCTTTTGGAGGGCCACCTTCAATCCCAAGGCGCGGATCCGTCCAACGACGAGTGCCAGACCCACCGATGAAAGTCGGCGGGCCCCCTCCCAGTTGTCACCCCGGGCAAGCACCAGCGTATCATCAGCGTAACACACTAGGTGCATGCCCGGGAGAAGTGCGCCCCGCAGCACCCAATCATATCCGAGGTTCCACAGGAGTGGTCCTAAGACCGACCCCTGCGGAACCCCCCGACTCATCCTCCTGCGATGCGGCGTTTGGTACCGCCCCGTGTACGATATCCACCTATCGCTAAGGTAGTCCCCGACCACATCCTGTATGTACTGAGGCACCCGGTGGTACCGGAGTGCCTCGCGGATGCATTCCCAGGGCAGCGTGTTAAACGCGTTTGAGATATCTAAACTCGTCCCGATCAACACGCCACCCCTTGCCGTTGCTTCATCCGAGAGGGCCTTGACGCGCATAATAGCGTCTATCGTCGATCTGCCCTCTCGGAATCCGTATTGGCATTCCGCCAAGTCGGGTCCTACCCGCGATAGATGGTCCCTGAGGCGGGCAGCTACTACCCTTTCGAATAGCTTGCCCGCCTCATCCAGTAAACAAATGGGGCGGTACGCCGCAGATGAGTTTGCGGGGCGCCCCTCTTTCCTCAGGAGAACCAATTTCGCCTCCTTCCAAATATCGGGAAACCGTCCCGTCCTGATATTGGACCCAAGGATCTGTCCCCACCCTCTTCCTCCACGTCCGGAGGAAAGAGAGTGGTGACCACCTCCTCTAACACATCGGGTTGAAGACCCTCTGTGATCGGGGGTCCACCGGACTGCAATTTCTTTCTTACAATCCGGTATGGACGCCCCCACGGATCCTTATTGAGGGTCTCCAGGAGCTCGTCCCAGGCCCGGGCCTTGGCCTCCTTAATGGCACGTTGGAGGGATTTCTTCGCCTCTTTGTGTTCCCCCAACAGCTCGGCCGCCTCGTCAACCGTGTGACGCCTGCGTCGGCAGTGGGTGTACCGGTGTCTCGATCGGATGCAAGTCGCACGTAATCGCGATATCTCCTGAGACCACCAGTACACCCCCCTCTTCTTATGATTGGCCTGGCTCCTCGGCATGGCGGAATCGCAAATTTCCATTATTGCCGATCGGAACCAGGCCGCCTCCTCGTTTGCGTCGCAGGCGTCAGGCGCGGGAGGTTCTTCCCATGCCTTGGCTGCGGCGGCCGCCATTAAGGCGTCCTCGTCAAGGCGCTTAAGCGCCCATCGGGGGGACAGGGGTGTACCGCGTCTTTCCTCCCGAGGGCGTGGCCGGCGTCCTAAGGAAGGGTCAGAAACCTCCATCCTTATATTTCTATGATCCGATAGGGTCTCCGACCCCACCACCACCCGCCAGCCACTTACCATACGTGCGGCTTGAGGGGATCCCCATGTAACATCTACTATGGATCCCCCGTTGTCCCGCACGCAGGTAAACTCTGACCCTCTGTTAATGACCAGAAGGTCGAGTTGTGCCCCCCACTCTTCCAGGATCTCACCCCTTGCATTGGTCACGGGGGAACCCCACGCATCAGATTTGGCGTTTAGGTCCCCCATGACCAAGACTCGGCCTGAGAGGTGGCGGTTTATTTCATCCGCCAACCTACCCAAGTACTCCTCAAATTGGATGAGATCCCTATTGGGAGAGTAGTACACCCCTACCACGACGGTTTTCCCCCATCTTCCTGACACAAAGCCCTCCCCTTTCCCCATTAGGGATAATGGTAAGGCTTCCCTCTCTCCTTTGCCAACAATGGCAACAGAGCCCAAGGTGTCCCCCAGCCAGTTTCCCTGCTGTGGGACCTGGTACGGCTCCGCCACTACCGCCAGGTCGATGTCCCACTCCGCCAGGTGTTGCATGAGCAGGTCTTGCGCCCTGGCCGAGTGGTTAATATTAACCTGGAGGAGGTGAGCAAGGTGTAATTATGCCTCTTGACAATGCTCACCTCCTCCAGGTTAATATTAACCATTGTGAGCATTGTCAAGAGGCATAATTACACCTTGCTCACCTCCTCCAGGTTAGCCTCCTTAGCAACTCTTACTTGAGCTGGCTTCTCGGGTACTTGTTTCCCCTTATCCCCCCCTTCTTCTTTTGTTTTCGGCTCCTGCTTGCTTCCGTTCCCTCCCCTTTTGGTTATTTTGGCATAGGCGCAGGCCCTCCCCCCGTACCTGTGGTCGGCCTTGCGCCCGTAATCTTTACAATACGGGCAGCAAGGCCGCTCTGTGCATCCACCCGCCTTGTGCCCAGTTTTACCACAGCGGTAACAAAGACCGCTGCAGTCTGTTTCCGCCTTGCATGTAGCGCGAGTATGACCCGCGCCCATGCACCTGAAGCACTGTAGAGGGCGGGCCTCCAGTGTTTCCACTTTTACTGTGGTCCAACCAACCATTAGTGGGCCAGCTTTCATTATCTTGCTGGCCGCTATAGTCGGAATTTGTGCCCAGCAAGAACTCAGGCCGTCCCGGGGGGACCTGGATATTTTACCAATTCTGATATCCCCCTCGAGACAGCCTCCTGCCCCGGCCAACGAGGCCAAGATGTCTTCTGCTGTCGCAGAATCATCCAGGCCGGAGATACGCATCTCCGACCTCTTTATAGGGACGGAAACCCTGATTCCCTTGGGTTCAAGGGACTTCTTCAAGGCCTTCGCCAACAATTTAGCCTTTTCGGCATTTCCCTCCGCGGTTACTTCGTATAATAAGCCCCCAGTGGCGGCCCTCTTTGGTCTGAGTGACGGAATACTGAAATCCTGTAGACGAATCTCTTTCTGGATTCCGGCCATTGCTTCGCCCAGAGACCGTTGGGTCGCCACTCCGTCGGCGTCTGTGGTCTCCATTTCGTTTCCCCCATGAGATGGCATACTAATCAGGATTGCCGCTCTCCTGGGGGGGCGAATGTTGGCCTTCGATCGGCTGGCTTCTTTCTCAGCGATTCCGCCAGTCTCCTTTGCCGCTTTACCGCTCTTCACTGCTGCTCCCCGGTTCGCTGCTGCTACTATCAATGGAGCTTTCGCCTCCTTCTTGATAGACTGAGGATTCTCGATGTTCTTCGTCCCCTTCTTCTTCTTATTCCTCTTCTTCCTCGTCTCCGCCACCGTCCACTCCTGCTCCTCTTTCTTGTCATGAGGAGTAGAGAGTATTTTGACGTCAGTGCAGACCTCCTGGATTGAAATAATCTTCGGTTTCTGCACTGCCGTCTTGCCCACTTTTTGCCCGCTCCTCGGTGGAACGGAATTCTGTGAAGGCTGTGAAGGTTGTGAAGGCTTTGTCTTCAGTACCCTCTTCTCCTTGGGCTCGTCCCCGAATTTTGCAGCCGCTGCTGCGGCATATGTTTTTGAGGTTTTCGCCCCTGCCGGTGCTGCCTTATTGGCAGAAGTTCCCACCGGAGGTCGAAAGCTCCTTTCCGGTGGAAGCCTCTCCTCGACCGCCGCGAATCTTGCATTAATCATCTCGCCTACCTGCTTGATGATGGAGGCCTCCATATTGCCTATTGCTGATTCGCTTTCCTGTTGAGAGGATCTGGGTGCAACGCCCTTGTCATTGTTCTTCCCCTTCAGTTGGAAGTTGACGAGAGACGTGTCCTCCTTAGTGGCCGAAGTGTCCCCTCCTTTTCCGGAGGTAACGAATTCCTCCCTCAGGTTTCTGATTTCCACCCGAAATCCCTGTACCGTCCGTTTCATGGAGGCAATTTCCGCTTTAAGTTGGCGGTTTTCCTCCATCAGCTTGATATTCTCTTCGTTTGCCGTGCGACGACAAAGTTCCTTTGTGGCCGATGTGACCACCTCAGCCGCTAACTTAACCTAACCTTTCTTTACTAATTTTCTACCTATTTTACATGTTTACATTCTTTACGTAAAAATTTACGTTTTTTTACGTGAAAAAAATAAAAAAATTATTTTTTTACGTGTAAACGCATATCACTGATTATAACATAATATCGTAATATATATTCTAATATATTATAACATATATAATGTATTACAAATATTATCATTATCATTAATAATGTTACATGATTTATTATTATAGTTTATATTTTTAACAAAGTAAAAGATTCAAACGCCTAGTACTTATAAAACAAGGTTAAAGAAATTTTTAAACGACCAACTGGCTAGTGATAATGCGTTTATTTATCGTTACGTTTCGAAATTAAAGATCTGAATTTCCACATTACATATCTTATAAAAAAGAATATTGAAACGGATTTGGTTGCGTTGTTTTCTATTGAGTTCTTAGATGAATTTTATTCCTATAATAATAGTAGTTTAAGAAGTAATTTTTATCACAAACAAAAAACTAGACTATCAAATAAATTTAATAATATCTTGGACAAATATAAAACTAACAACAATGTTCTTAAAGATATTGATAAATCGAAATGGCTCGTTAACCTGAGTGATAGGATTTTACCGGAGGCCGTTCAAAATGTTTTATGCTTGGGTGAAAGTTTTAGTCTCCGAGTCAATTAGACGACATCTTTGCTATCATTCCTAGGAATGGTATTAATGAGATCTTATATAGTTTTAATAACTACCATCCTAGATTAAAGTTTACTTATGAACTTGAAACGGATGGCTCGATAGAATTTTTGGACACTAAAGTCATTAGATGCAATAACAATCTTATCACTAATTGGTACAGAAAACCAACCTTTTCGGGTAGATATATTAATTATTATTCCGGCCAACCACATAGATACAAAGTTAATACTATAGTTAATCTCACAGACAGAGCGATTTTACTCTCTGATAAAAGGTTTCACGATAAGAATATTTTGACTATTAAACAAATTTTATCTAATAATTGTTACCCGATACATTTTTATAATAAGATTATCAATAGAAGATTAAAAGATCTATACTCAATGAATGAGGAACGTACAAATATTAAAAATAAGTTTGATCCCTCAAAGTGTGTGGTTTTTCCGTATATTAAGGGCTTAAGAGGAGATTCGTCGATCGTTGAATAATTACGGCTTAGAGGTTTTACACACAGTACCAAATAAACTCGATACTTTGATTAAAAAAGAAAAGGACCAACTTGAACCGAACAAAAGAACGAATGTTGTTTATAAGATTTCTTGCAATGATTGTGGTGCTTGTTACATCGGGCAAACAAAACGACATCTTGAAACGCGCATAAAAGAACATAGAAGTGACATTAGGAAACACCAGAGTAATCATTCGGTGGTTAGTAAGCACAGGGTTGCAAGAAATCATGAATTTGATTGGACGTCGGTATCAATCTTACACAACGAATGTAATTTGAAAAAGAGAGAAATTAGCGAAATGATTTGTATAAAAAAACATAGAGATGCGATTAATCTGCAGAAGGATACGGATAATTTGAACGCGATATATGACACTATTCTTAACGTACTTTAATATCCTTGACTAATGAATTTGTTATTGTCACGATTTTTATATATTATGTTTATGTTTATAACACTTTCTTTATATATCTCAACATTCTGACTTATACCAGCTTACGTTAGACTTTTCTAGTCACTGTGTAAAATGATGACGGAATTTCCACTCACGTACGGTCATTTCACATACTGACACACTATATCTATAGAAATTGCAGATTGTAAGGTATTGTTTTTACATGTATTATATGTTTTATTGGCTTATATCATTATTATAACATCTACGAGCCTTAATGGTTTTTGTTATTTTAGTCTGAAGAGGACCCGATATAAGGTCGAAACGTAACGATAAATAAACGCATTATCACTAGCCAGTTGGTCGTTTAAAAATTTCTTTAACCTTGTTATATTTTTAAATAATTTGAATATACGAGTAAATATTTGATACTTTTTTTTTAAATATTTTTAAATGAATAAAACAAAAATATATATAAAAGTTTATAAAAATACAATGAATATTATTATTATTATATTTGATAATATTTAATAAAATTTAAGATATTTGAGTTAAAATAATAAAGTTGATATCTTTCTTAATATTTTTTAAAAGTTAATTTTTGCGTATTAATTTTGTAATATGAAATTTCTTAGACCCAATTGCACCAATGTTATTTTAACTTTAAGTGAGACTTGAATATGTATCTATCTTTAACTTTCTTTCTAAATAAATAAAGATATTATATATTTAAGTCTTGCTTAAAGCCAAAGTAGGTAACGTTGATACAATCGGGCTTTAAATATTTAATTTTACAATTTCTAAATTCTCAATAAGAAAAATATTATAAAAGAATAAATTAGAATACATAAATAAATAATTAAATAATATAATAATAATATAATAATAATAATAATAATAATATTACAGATTATTCATTTGGACGGTGTGCAAGTGCGCCCGCCAAAAATGGCACAATTTAATAATGGCAACGTGCCATATGAATTATTAGTAAAGTCTAATACAATCGTATCAAATATGGGAATATTTGATCCAATTAGTTCTTTAGATACACTACCTGAATCAGTCGAATTTTGTGATGTATTAAATACTACAAATCGTATTAGTAAGTATTCTTTCATTATATTTTTAATAATTTTTTTATTATTTTTACTTATTATACTATACAATTTGGAATAAGTTAATTTTTTATCTTATCTTTTATATATTATTAATTGTTTTTCTACAAAATATATAGCTGTTATATATTGCTGTTTTTTTAAAATCTATATAGCTATTAATTGCAAATTACATACTTTTTTAAAACAAAAACAACGTGTTTTCTTTATATTAATTAATTTCTTTCATTATTTTGTGTATAAAGATATTAAAGTAAGATCATCGGTAAATAATTATTTTATGAGATATTTCATAATTTATGTAATATTATTTCAAATTATAGTATAAAATATCTTGTAAACTGTTTATTTTTTCATCCTACCATTATAATTTTTTTATAGAAATATTGCAGAAAAAAATTAATTTATTGTATATATTTTAAAAAAATATGGTTTCTTTTAAAAAATTTAAAATGATCTTGCCCTGATCTTGACAACGTCAGCTAAGAAATATAAAAATTTTTTTAAAACTTTATTATAATTATATTATAAATAATAAAATTTAATTTTATTCTATTTTTTCTAATTAATTGTATACTTTACAGTCTTAAAAGGATATGTAAAAACAAATTTTTAAATAACGATAGATAAATTAAATAAAATTATTGGATGCGGTGCAATAACAGATGGTGTGTATAAATTAGAAATACACATTATGAATTTTATAGAGGATGATTATTTTAAATATGATATTAAAAAAGGGGATCATATTGAAGTAATCGGGATTATGCAAGTAACAAGTAAAAACATTTATTATATATTATTATACATGTTTTTAATTATTAAATCAATAACTAATAATAAGAATTTTAAATAATTATTAATATATTTAAATAATTACTAATAATATAATTAAATAATTTCTCTCTCTCTCTCTCTCTCTCTCTCTCTCTCTCTCTCTCTCTCTCTCTCTCTCTCTCTCTCTCTCTCTCTCTCTCTACTTGTACATACTATACAGATAAAGTCATATATAAATCATTCATATGTCGTGCTTACATATATGTGTATGTACATATAACACACATATTAACGAAAATTTCAGGCACTTTTTTATTTTTACTAAGTTTCTAAACTGATATCTGAAGATTCACTTATATTCCTTTATTCAATTCTAATGATGAAGTCGTGTTATTTTGTATATACAAATTATCAATAAAAAGAATAACCTGTCTAAATAAATTAATCGTTTGGTTGATAACCATACAAATCTTTTAGGATCTCATTAAAATCTTCTTTACAATTCCATTTACAAAAAAAATAATCACATAAACATAGTCGACAAGGAACGATTATAGGATCTCTCATAATGACAACGGACTACGACAAGTGAATCTCAACGAACAGATCAAGTGCGACATAACAATCAGTGCGGCCATTACCGCTCTCCTCAGGCGGCCACGTGTCGCGATATCCTTCGGACTTCTCCATACATTTTTCTCGTCATAAAGACCAAAGACATTTTATTTTCCATTTTGTATATTCTAACGTTTCTTGATTGGCAGAAGGCTGGTATTCAGTGCCGCCGTACATTATTATAATAAATTAGAATTATATTGTTGTGTGAAACATCGCCCGTTTTGATTTTGTGGTTTCTGCCCATATTTCCGCCTCACTCCAACCAACCAGAATTCTCACCGGACTTTTATCTCAATAGTAGTATTGTTAGTAATACAGAAAGATTGAACATTAGATTTATTTAGATTAATATTATCATCGGAATTATCCGAGTTATTTTGTGCGGCATGCAAATTACTAGCTTGTAAAATTTTTACCGCGCCTGCAAGCGATTTAATGTGTGTAACAAGAAATTTGTCGATACGCGTACACTTAGCATCTTTAAAAACAAGTTGTTTTAATTCCCTAAAATATTCTTCGCTGCAAGCGGAAGATGCTGGCCGACATTATTGCTGTCCATAAAGGAAAGTGTCTAACAATTTTTAATAAATTGCTGCCAACTTGAGGACACCAGTATGGATTCGGTTTTTCGCCAGTATCACTTGGTTTACTTTCAATTTGTATAGATTGCAAAAAACTTGTTATTTTCATACCGCATTTATCATCTAAATCATCTATCAAATCTTCATTTGTAAAGTCTGTATCATAATTAGTATCATAATTAGTATCATACATTTTATCGTTTTTTATTAATTGGATTAATCTTCGTTGTGCAGTAAGGCATCTAATTTGTTCATCGGTAATTTCCTCTTCAGTATCTGATGCGCATACAATTAAAATGTCACGACAAATCTGACGAAATTGATATTAATCCTATTGACTCAGACAGTAATATAGAAGATACTAGCGCTAACTTAAGTTTTACCTATCTTAATAAAATGGAAAATTGGAGAGGTAAAAATAATAGTCCAAAGAAGCGTGGAAAATATTTAACTGTGTGCCCGGACGTTGAAAATATTCATCTAAAACCAAAATTCACAACCTCAGTACCCTTATTAAAAAATGGTAACACTTTAGCACCGGTAGTTCTTGGAAAAAATTCTACTATGCTTATTAATACATGCCCTTTTGATGCAATTGCTCAGACGTTACTAGTCGGTTATTATGATTGGACAAACTTCCATTGTTATGTAGAAGAAGCTCAAAGTGACATGTTCCAGTTTATTAAAAAATTATCGATATATGGATCTTCCATAAAAATATATAAAGAAGGAGCACTAATATTAAATAAGTTTATCACTCCTGTACATGGAACTATGAATTGCTGCTATAATATCTGTAATTTAGTTGCAAAACTTTATTAAAGGACGAATTCTCCTTAAGCATAAATGTAACTTGTCAGAATTGCCAACACGCACAAAATAACAACTTTAATATTATAGATATTAATGTCAAGCCGTTTTATAAAGAAAATATGCGCGCCTTACAACATTCGATAAATGAAAAATATATTTACGAGAACAAAAGATGTATTCGTTGTGACAGAGAAAACGTAGAATGTTCAGTTATTTGTGATCAACTGCTTTTTATTAATATAGAGTGTTTACAATCGACACATCTAGCAAGAAATTTAAATATATCAGATTGGGAAGGAACATTCACATTGAGTCACGTACCCGTAGATCTCCTATTTCATGATTGCATGTATAAATTGCTTTCCGTTATAGAGTATCAAGGCACATCAGATGCAGAAAGTGTAGGGCATTATATTGCAAACATACGCAGGCTGACAGGAAAATGGGAAGTTCATAATGATCTCTGTAGAGATAAAAAGCCGCTACACAAAGAATGATGTTACAAAAAAGAAATTATCTTTATTAATATATATTAAAATATAAAACACACTATTATTATACATATGTGCCACATCTTAATTATTCATTTTAAGTTCGTTTAATATCTATAAAACAAAAATAATTTTAAAGTTTAAAAGTAAAAAAATTAAAAAACCTCAAAAAAATAAAAAAAGATAAAAAAAATAAAAAATATATGTAAAGTTTTAACATATTATTTACATTTTAATATATTTATATATATTTATACTTCACAATTTACACACACACACACACACACACACACACACACACACACACACACACACACACACACACACACACACACACACACACACACACACGTTTTTATTTTACTATACCAAAGCATTTACATTTTAGTTTTTGTTATTTAGTTACGCTGAAATAAATAATGATTAATCAATGAGACATAAATTTTCAATCAAAGAATATTCATTTTATGTTCAATTTTATTTTGAGTTTAATTAAAGTTTAATTTTAGTTTGAGTTTAGTTTGAGAATTTTAATTTAAGTTTAAATTTAGTTTAATTTTAGTTTGAGAATTTTATTTCAGTTTAATTTTTTAGTTCAATTTTAGTTTGAGTTCAGATTGAGAATTTTATTTCAGTTTAATTTTAGTTTAATTTTATATCAAACCTGCAACTTATTTTTTTTACATCTATACCGTAGATTTTATATAAAAGATTCCGCAATTAAATATACAAACGATTAGAAGGCAACATCCGCTTCACAATTCAAATATCTTTAAAAATAAAAAAGTTAGCTCTTACCCCTACATTTAGAATCCGGTACTTTCACCCCAGTACTGGGGGTACAAACGAAACGAAAAGCGGTACAAACGGGTACAAACGATTACGAACCAGCACGCGCTTTCAGATTTCGAATATTTTTAAAAATAAAAGTTAGCTCTTACCCCAATTTTAAAAATGCGATACTTTCACTCCCGTAGGGATACAAACGAAACGAAAAGCGGTACAAACGGGTACAAACTATTACGAACCAGTACCCGCTTTCAGATTTCGAATATCTTTGAAAATAACAAAGTTAGCTCTTACCCCTATTTTAAAAATGCGGTACTTTCACCCCCGTAGGGGTACAAACGAAACGAAAAGCGGTACAAATGGGTAGAAACGATTACGAAACAGCACCCGTTTACAGAATTAAAATATCTCTCAAAATAAAAAAGTTAGCTCTTATACCTATTTAAAAAATTTGGTATTTCCACCCCCGTGAGGGTACAAACGAAACGAGAGGCGGTACAAACGGGTACAAACGATGCTGAATCGAACTGCATCAAAAAATTACGTTATCTTAAAGTGGGATGCTGGCGATTTTTCAACCCTTAATAACTTGCATCCCTTTGGGATACAAACGAAATCAAAGACGGTACAAACGGGTACAAACGAAGCGTAATCGAATGCTTTTTAAAAAAATCCATTTTCTTAAAGTCGGGTGCCAAGTTCACATAGGTGTATTACTCTACAGGTCATCTTCCTCGGAGCCGGTGTCCTGTCCGCCCTGCGCTTCCATTTCAGAAGCGGAGTCCTTTTCCTCCAAATTTTCTCTTAGCCTCCTCCTCTTTCCGCCTCTCATTGCTTGAGGGGTATTTTCCTCCTCCTTCGCTTTCCTCCTTTCGGTGTTCGGGAGGGGCGTCGGAGCCCTAGTGGAAGAAGAAGAAGTTGTGGGTCTCCTCTCCTCCTCTCGCCCTTCTTGTGTAATGGGCTGGCTTCTACTTAATGTAGTAAGAGCCAGCCCTCTTGTGCCCTTTCTCACTGACGGGCATGATTTTCCTCCAGAGCGGTGTCCTGCTGGGAGATTTTTGTCCTTACATATTGGACATTCTACTTTCTCCCGACAGGACCTCGCTTCATGTCCCTTGCCGCACCTAAAGCACTGCCCGCTGCCTGACGTGGCCTCCCTCCAGGCATTTATAGCACTGGAGGGAACTGTTTTCAAGCAGCTGTACCCCAACTATCGCCCACCCTATCCTTATTCTTTCCGCAGTCGCAATTTTGTTCGCCGCGGTTAGGAGGCATCTGGCTCATGCCGTTCCCATGCCATTTGGGGACATTCGTATGTCCCCAACCTTGACCTCTTCCTTTTCACATCCCCCGGCTAGTGATATCGATGTGGCTATTTCCGGGGGAGTGATCGATTCCTCGAGTCCTCTTAGCCGGATCTCCGCCATTTTGGTGGGTCTATCCACCCTGACGCTGTCCTTTCCCGCGAACACCTTTCTAAGGTTTAGTGCCAGCTTATCAGCCAGCGCATTACCATTCTTGCCGGGGACCTCAAATATGAGGGCCCCGGTTATTGCTCTCCTTATTTTGACTCCCTCTGTGATGCCGAGGGAACCAAGGCTTATTCTTGTTCTTGCCTCTCGCATAGTCTCCTCATACTTGCCAGGAGGGCACGTAACGGTTACTGCCGCCGTTTTTGGTTCCCTCCTGGCCTTTGTCTCGATTTTGGGTTTGGTCGGTTGTCCCTTCCTCTTCTCCTCCATCGTTGTCTGTCCTTGGGCAGTAGTTTGTGTCGCTTTTTTTGCCTTTTGGGCTGTTTTGCGACTAACTACTGTAGCCCATGTATTTTTGTCTTCCTTTCCTTTCTGTTGTGCCGCTTTTACCGTTTGTTGTTGTTGCTGCTGTTGTTGTTGTTGCTGCTGTTGTTGTTGCAGCCTGGCGTTTTGCGGTTTCTGTCCTTCCTTCATGGCCTTTGGTTGTTGCCTTGCTGCAGTTTCCTTCTCGTTCTTCCTCGTTGGGGGTTTTGCGACCCTGCTCTTCCCCGGATTGGCAGGGGGATTGAGCGTGGTCGCAGTCGTTGGTTTCCCCTTCTTTTCCTCCTTATCCTTTCCTTTGTCCCTTCCCCTGGTCTTCGTCAGGGGGGCCGGTCTAATTATCTGAGAAGTGTCAATGCCTCTCAGTTTGTCCTTCTTCCATGCGTCATGGTTGTTAGTTGGGACGCCTAGTCTCTTGTCGAGTAGGCGTTCCATCACGCCTTCCAGCATGGCCATGAAGCGCTCCTGATGCTCCATTTCCCCGCCCATTGACTTGTCGGCTGTTTGCGACAAGACATTCATCGGTGAGGGGTTCCACGTGGCCATGGGTTCGCTGTCCTCCTCCATCATTACATCCTCTTCTTCTTCCTCCCTCCTTGAGGGGCTCGAGATCTCCCCACTTAATTGTGGAAGTGAGATTCCGGGTTCCTCCCGATGCCTGGAGGCCCGCCGTCTTCCGACGGGGAAGTGGGGCTTCCTCGCATCCCTCCTGTTCTCTCCTCGTCCTTCTTATCTCCCTCCTCGGCCTCTGCGATAGAGGTATTTCCTGTGTTTGTTCCAGGATTTCTTCGTCTAGGGATGGTTGCGAAGTCCCGGAATTTCTATCCCAGAAGTCCTCTCCATCTCCCGTTGCAGGAACCTTCTTCTTCTTCTCTGTGTTCTTGAACTTGTTTAGAAGAATCTTGTTTAGAAGAAGTTCCTGTTCTCGTGCCTTATTTTGTCCATCTGGGCCCTCGTCCAATTGCTGGTCGATTGGTGTATCTATCGGGTTTTGGGCCCTGATGGCCAGAGCGGTTGCTGCCGCGCATATACTCGTGGCTGCGTCTTTCGTCCCTTTTGTTAGAGTGCCCTTTATTTGACCACTCTTCACGGCTATCTTGTATAGCGTTGTGGCCTGTTCGGCCGCTAACGCTTCCAGGTCTGATGTAGGCCTATGCCTATATTCTGCCTCCTTGTCTCGAATTTCTTCGAGGAACTCTTTATACGACTTAGTCGTGTCCGGCTTCTCTAAAGGTTCGAGTATGTCTCTCTCCTTTCTCGCTACCGCCACTGCCTGCATCTTCTTCTCCTTTTCCTTCTTTTTCCGGAGTCCTCCGGAAGAAGTGTTTCCGGTCTTCCACGATCCCTCTTTTCAGGGATCTCGGAGACCTCGACGTCACTCTCCTCCCCGCTGGTGATCAACTCGGTGTATATGGTCCGAGTCTCGTCGTTCGGATCTCCTTCTTTTGAGCCTCTGAGGGCCTGCGGCTCTTGACTGCCGCTACTTCCTTGAAGAGGTTCCCCCTTCATTTCTTCTGTGCGCCCATACAAGGCTGCTGTGCGCCTACAAAAAGTGGCTGCTGTGCGCCGATAAATTATTACATATTTACAAAAAAATGGTATCTTTGTAATTATTATATTTTTATCGAATATATATAAATGTCTGTAAAGACAAAAAAGCATAGAATTCTATCACCTAAGGATAAAGATAAAATCATTCGAGGTGAATGGTTAACCGATATACATATGGAATATTTTGACAATTTATTGCAAAATTGTTCAGATTATAGACGTGTCGAAACATGACGATTACAACTTCCTGATACTATTCAGCCTATGCCAATTGATAAAAAGCATATACAAATATTACATAGTTCATCAGGTCCATCAGATGGACATTGGGTGTGTAGTTATTACGATACAAAAAATATATTTATTTATGATTCATTATTAAAATGTACTATTAAAATGTATAATCGATGAATTTTTGGCTCGTCTTAAAATATTAGAAATCGATACTTTTTACCGCTGACCCTATGCGACGCATCCTTAATTTATGTATAGCAAATGAAAAAGTTTGTACGCTGTTGTCTGCTTGGTACCAAAAGATTCTGTAATCAATGTACTATTAAAATGTATAATGGATGAACTTTTGGCTCGTCTTTAAATATTAGAAATCGATACTTTTTTACCGCTGACCCCACGCAACCTTATTTTATGTATATCAAGTTAAAAAATTTGTACGCTGGTGTCTGTTTGGTACCAAATGGTTCTGTAATCAATGTATTATTAAAATGTATAATCGATGAATTTTTGGCTCGTCTTAAAATATTAGAAATCCATACTTTTTTACCGCTGACCCTATGCGACGCAACCTTATTTTATGTATATCAAGTTAAAAAATTTGTACGCTGGTGTCTGTTTGGTACCAAATGGTTCTGTAATCAATGTACTATTAAAATGTATAATCGATGAATTTTTGGCTCGTCTTAAAATATTAGAAATCCATACTTTTTTACCGCTGACCCTATGCGACGCAACCTTATTTTATGTATATCAAGTTAAAAAATTTGTACGCTGGTGTCTGTTTGGTACCAAATGATTCTGTAATCAATGTACTATTAAAATGTATAATCGATGAATTTTTGGCTCGTCTTAAAATATTAGAAATCGATACTTTTTTACCGCTGACCCCATTCGACGCAACTTTATTTTATGTATATCAAGTTAAAAAATTTGTACGCTGGTGTCTGTTTGGTACCAAATGGTTCTGTAATCAATGTACTATTAAAATGTATAATCGATGAAATTTTGGCTCGTCTTAAAATATTAGAAATCCATACTTTTTTACCGCTGACCCTATGCGACGCAACCTTATTTTATGTATATCAAGTTAAAAAATTTGTACGCTGGTGTCTGCATGCTATCAAAAGATTCTGTAATCAATGTACTATTAAAATGTATAATCGATGAATTTTTGGCTCGTCTTAAAATATTAGAAATCGATACTTTTTTACCGCTGACCCTATGCGACGCAACCTTATTTTATGTATATCAAGTTAAATAATTTGTACGCTGGTGTCTGTTTGGTACCAAATGATTCTGTAATCAATGTACTATTAAAATGTATAATCGATGAATTTTTGGCTCGTCTTAAAATATTAGAAATCGATACTTTTTTACCGCTGACCCCATTCGACGCAACTTTATTTTATGTATATCAAGTTAAAAAATTTGTACGCTGGTGTCTGTTTGGTACCAAATGGTTCTGTAATCAATGTACTATTAAAATGTATAATCGATGAAATTTTGGCTCGTCTTAAAATATTAGTAATCCATACTTTTTTACCGCTGACCCTATGCGACGCAACCTTATTTTATGTATATCAAGTTAAAAAATTTGTACGCTGGTGTCTGTTTGGTACCAAATGATTCTGTAATCAATGTACTATTAAAATGTATAATCGATGAATTTTTGGCCCGTCTTTAAATATTTGTAATCAATACTTTTTTACCGCTGACCCCATTCGACGCAACTTTATTTTATGTATATCAAGTTAAAAAATTTGTACGCTGGTGTCTGCATGCTATCAAAAGATTCTGTAATCAATGTACTATTAAAATGTATAATCGATGAATTTTTGGCTCGTCTTAAAATATTAGAAATCGATACTTTTTTACCGCTGACCCTATGCGACGCAACTTTATTTTATGTATATCAAGTTAAAAAATTTGTACGCTGGTGTCTGTTTGGTACCAAATGGTTCTGTAATCAATGTACTATTAAAATGTATAATCGATGAATTTTTGGCTCGTCTTAAAATATTAGAAATCGATACTTTTTTACCGCTGATCCTATGCGACGCAACCTTATTTTATGTATATCAAGTTAAATAATTTGTACGCTGGTGTCTGTTTGGTACCAAATGATTGTGTAATGAATGTACTATTAAAATGTATAATCGATGAATTTTTGGCTCGTCTTAAAATATTA
The DNA here is from genome assembly GCF_030444845.1 of Prenolepis imparis. Lineage (NCBI taxonomy): Eukaryota > Metazoa > Arthropoda > Insecta > Hymenoptera > Formicidae > Prenolepis > Prenolepis imparis. The sequence goes on along the minus strand of NW_028141201.1, from coordinate 182,643 downwards.
GAAATCGATACTTTTTTACCGCTGACCCCATTCGACGCAACTTTATTTTATGTATATCAAGTTAAAAAATTTATACGCTGGTGTCTGTTTGGTACCAAATGATTGTGTAATCAATGTACTATTAAAATGTATAATCGATGAATTTTTGGCTCGTCTTAAAATATTAGAAATCGATACTTTTTTACCGCTGACCCTATGCGACGCATCCTTAATTTATGTATAGCAAATGAAAAAGTTTGTACGCTGTTGTCTGCTTGGTACCAAAAGATTCTGTAATCAATGTACTATTAAAATGTATAATGGATGAATTTTTGGCTCGTCTTTAAATATTAGAAATCGATACTTTTTTACCGCTGACCCCATGCGACGCAACCTTATTTTATGTATATCAAGTTAAAAAATTTGTACGCTGGTGTCTGTTTGGTACCAAATGATTCTGTAATCAATGTACTATTAAAATGTATAATCGATGAATTTTTGGCTCGTCTTAAAATATTAGAATTCCATACTTTTTTACCGCTGACCCCATGCGACGCAACCTTATTTTATGTATATCAAGTTAAAAAATTTGTACGCTGGTGTCTGTTTGGTACCAAATGGTTCTGTAATCAATGTACTATTAAAATGTATAATCGATGAATTTTTGGCTCGTCTTAAAATATTAGAAATCCATACTTTTTTACCGCTGACCCTATGCGACGCAACCTTATTTTATGTATATCAAGTTAAAAAATTTGTACGCTGGTGTCTGTTTGATACCAAATGATTCTGTAATCAATTTACTATTAAAATGTATAATCGATGAAATTTTGGCTCGTCTTAAAATATTAGAAATCCATACTTTTTTACCGCTGACCCTATGCGACGCAACCTTATTTTATGTATATCAAGTTAAAAAATTTGTACGCTGGTGTCTGTTTGGTACCAAATGATTCTGTAATCAATGTACTATTAAAATGTATAATCGATGAATTTTTGGCTCGTCTTTAAATATTTGTAATCGATACTTTTTTACCGCTGACCCCATTCGACGCAACTTTATTTTATGTATGGTATCAAAAGATTCTGTAATCAATGTACTATTAAAATGTATAATCGATGAATTTTTGGCTCGTCTTAAAATATTAGAAATCGATATTTTTTTACCGCTGACCCTATGCGACGCAACCTTATTTTATGTATATCAAGTTAAATAATTTGTACGCTGGTGTCTGTTTGGTACCAAATGATTGTGTAATCAATGTACTATTAAAATGTATAATCGATGAATTTTTGGCTCGTCTTAAAATATTAGAAATCGATACTTTTTTACCGCTGTCCCCATTCGACGCAACTTTATTTTATGTATATCAAATTAAAAAATTTGTACGCTGGTGTCTGCATGATATCAAAAGATTCTGTAATCAATGTACTATTAAAATGTATAATCGATGAATTTTTGGCTCGTCTTAAAATATTAGAAATCGATACTTTTTTACCGCTGACCCTATGCGACGCAACCTTATTTTATGTATATCAAGTTAAATAATTTGTACGCTGGTGTCTGTTTGGTACCAAATGATTGTGTAATCAATGTACTATTAAAATGTATAATCGACGAATTTTTGGCTCGTCTTAAAATATTAGAAATCGATACTTTTTTACCGCTGACCTCATTCGACGCAACTTTATTTTATGTATATCAAGTTAAAAAATTTGTACGCTGGTGTCTGCATGGTACCAAATGGTTCTGTAATCAATGTACTATTAAAATGTATAATCGATTAATTTTTGGCTCGTTTTAAAATATTAGAAATCGATACTTTTTTACCGCTGACCCCATTCGACGCAACTTTATTTTATGTATATCAAGTTAAAAAATTTGTACGCTGGTGTCTGTTTGGTACCAAATGGTTCTGTAATCAATGTACTATTAAAATGTATAATCGATGAATTTTTGGCTCGTCTTAAAATATTAGAAATCGATACTTTTTTACCGCTGACCCTATGAGACGCATCCTTAATTTATGTATAGCAAATGAAAAAGTTTGTATGCTGTTGTCTGCTTGGTACCAAAAGATTCTGTAATCAATGTACTATTAAAATGTATAATCGATGAATTTTTGGCTCGTCTTAAAATATTAGAAATCGATACTTTTTTACCGCTGACCCTATGCGACGCAACCTTATTTTATGTATATCAAGTTAAAAAATTTGTACGCTGGTGTCTGTTTGGTACCAAATGATTCTGTAATCAATGTACTATTAAAATGTATAATCGATGAATTTTTGGCTCGTCTTAAAATATTAGAAATCGATACATTTTTACCGCTGACCACATTCGACGCAACTTTATTTTATGTATATCAAGTTAAAAAATTTGTACGCTGGTGTCTGTTTGGTACCAAATGGTTCTGTAATCAATGTACTATTAAAATGTATAATCGATGAATTTTTGGCTCGTCTTAAAATATTAGAAATCGATACTTTTTTACCGCTGACCCCATTTGACGCAACTTTATTTTATGTATAGCAAGTTAAAAAATTTGTACGCTGGTGTCTGTTTGGTACCAAATGGTTCTGTAATCAATATACTATTAAAATGTATAATCGATGAATTTTTGGCTCGTCTTAAAATATTAGAAATCGATACTTTTTTACCGCTGACCCTATGCGACGCAACCTTATTTTATGTATATCAAGTTAAAAAATTTGTACGCTGGTGTCTGTTTGGTACCAAATGATTGTGTAATCAATGTACTATTAAAATGTATAATCGATGAATTTTTGGCTCGTCTTAAAATATTAGAAATCGATACTTTTTTACCGCTGTCCCCATTCGACGCAACTTTATTTTATGTATATCAAATTAAAAAATTTGTACGCTGGTGTCTGCATGATATCAAAAGATTCTGTAATCAATGTACTATTAAAATGTATAATCGATGAATTTTTGGCTCGTCTTAAAATATTAGAAATCGATACTTTTTTACCGCTGACCCTATGCGACGCAACCTTATTTTATGTATATCAAGTTAAATAATTTGTACGCTGGTGTCTGTTTGGTACCAAATGATTGTGTAATCAATGTACTATTAAAATGTATAATCGACGAATTTTTGGCTCGTCTTAAAATATTAGAAATCGATACTTTTTTACCGCTGACCCCATTCGACGCAACTTTATTTTATGTATATCAAGTTAAAAAATTTGTACGCTGGTGTCTGCATGGTACCAAATGGTTCTGTAATCAATGTACTATTAAAATGTATAATCGATTAATTTTTGGCTCGTCTTAAAATATTAGAAATCGATACTTTTTTACCGCTGACCCCATTCGACGCAACTTTACTTTATGTATATCAAGTTAAAAAATTTGTACGCTGGTGTCTGTTTGGTACCAAATGGTTCTGTAATCAATGTACTATTAAAATGTATAATCGATGAATTTTTGGCTCGTCTTAAAATATTAGAAATCGATACTTTTTTACCGCTGACCCTATGAGACGCATCCTTAATTTATGTATAGCAAATGAAAAAGTTTGTATGCTGTTGTCTGCTTGGTACCAAAAGATTCTGTAATCAATGTACTATTAAAATGTATAATCGATGAATTTTTGGCTCGTCTTAAAATATTAGAAATCGATACTTTTTTACCGCTGACCCTATGCGACGCAACCTTATTTTATGTATATCAAGTTAAAAAATTTGTACGCTGGTGTCTGTTTGGTACCAAATGATTCTGTAATCAATGTACTATTAAAATGTATAATCGATGAATTTTTGGCTCGTCTTAAAATATTAGAAATCGATACTTTTTTACCGCTGACCACATTCGACGCAACTTTATTTTATGTATGGTATCAACAGATTCTGTAATCAATGTACTATTAAAATGTATAATCGATGAATTTTTGGCTCGTCTTAAAATATTAGAAATCGATACTTTTTTACCGCTGACCCTATGCGACGCAACCTTATTTTATGTATATCAAGTTAAATAATTTGTACGCTGGTGTCTGTTTGGTACCAAATGATTGTGTAATCAATGTACTATTAAAATGTATAATCGACGAATTTTTGGCTCGTCTTAAAATATTAGAAATCGATACTTTTTTACCGCTGACCCCATTCGACGCAACTTTATTTTATGTATATCAAGTTAAAAAATTTGTACGCTGGTGTCTGCATGGTACCAAATGGTTCTGTAATCAATGTACTATTAAAATGTATAATCGATGAATTTTTGGCTCGTCTTAAAATATTAGAAATCGATACTTTTTTACCGCTGACCCCATTTGACGCAACTTTATTTTATGTATAGCAAGTTAAAAAATTTATACGCTGGTGTCTGTTTGGTACCAAATGGTTCTGTAATCAATATACTATTAAAATGTATAATCGATGAATTTTTGGCTCGTCTTAAAATATTAGAAATCGATACTTTTTTACCGCTGACCCTATGCGACGCAACCTTATTTTATGTATATCAAGTTAAAAAATTTGTACGCTGGTGTCTGTTTGGTACCAAATGATTCTGTAATCAATGTACTATTAAAATGTATAATCGATGAATTTTTGGCTCGTCTTAAAATATTAGAAATCGATACTTTTTTACCGCTGACCCCATTCGACGCAACTTTATTTTATGTATATCAAGTTAAAAAATTTGTACGCTGGTGTCTGTTTGGTACCAAATGATTCTGTAATCAATGTACTATTAAAATGTATAATCGATGAATTTTTGGCTCGTCTTAAAATATTAGAAATCGATACTTTTTTACCGCTGACCCCATTCGACGCAACTTTATTTTATGTATATCAAGTTAAAAAATTTGTACGCTGGTGTCTGTTTGGTACCAAATGGTTCTGTAATCAATGTACTATTAAAATGTATAATCGATGAAAATTTGGCTCGTCTTAAAATATTAGAAATCCATACTTTTTTACCGCTGACCCTATGCGACGCAACCTTATTTTATGTATATCAAGTTAAAAAATTTCTACGCTGGTGTCTGTTTGGTACCAAATGATTCTGTAATCAATGTACTATTAAAATGTATGATCGAATTTTTGGCTCGTCTTTAAATATTTGTAATCGATACTTTTTTACCGCTGACCCCATTCGACGCAACTTTATTTTATGTATGGTATCAACAGATTCTGTAATCAATGTACTATTAAAATGTATAATCGATGAATTTTTGGCTCGTCTTAAAATATTAGAAATCGATACTTTTTTACCGCTGACCCTATGCGACGCAACCTTATTTTATGTATATCAAGTTAAATAATTTGTACGCTGGTGTCTGTTTGGTACCAAATGATTGTGTAATCAATGTACTATTAAAATGTATAATCGACGAATTTTTGGCTCGTCTTAAAATATTAGAAATCGATACTTTTTTACCGCTGACCCCATTCGACGCAACTTTATTTTATGTATATCAAGTTAAAAAATTTGTACGCTGGTGTCTGCATGGTACCAAATGGTTCTGTAATCAATGTACTATTAAAATGTATAATCGATTAATTTTTGGCTCGTCTTAAAATATTAGAAATCGATACTTTTTTACCGCTGACCCCATTCGACGCAACTTTATTTTATGTATATCAAGTTAAAAAATTTGTACGCTGGTGTCTGTTTGGTACCAAATGGTTCTGTAATCAATGTACTATTAAAATGTATAATCGATGAATTTTTGGCTCGTCTTAAAATATTAGAAATCGATACTTTTTTACCGCTGACCCCATTTGACGCAACTTTATTTTATGTATAGCAAGTTAAAAAATTTGTACGCTGGTGTCTGTTTGGTACCAAATGGTTCTGTAATCAATGTACTATTAAAATGTATAATCGATGAATTTTTGGCTCGTCTTAAAATATTAGAAATCGATACTTTTTTACCGCTGACTCTATGCGACGCAACCTTATTTTATGTATATCAAGTTAAAAAATTTGTACGCTGGTGTCTGTTTGGTACCAAATGATTCTGTAATCAATGTACTATTAAAATGTATAATCGATGAATTTTTGGCTCGTCTTAAAATATTAGAAATCGATACTTTTTTACCGCTGACCCCATTCGACGCAACTTTATTTTATCGTATATCAAGTTAAAAAATTTGTACGCTGGTGTCTGTTTGGTACCAAATGGTTCTGTAATCAATGTACTATTAAAATGTATAATCGATGAAATTTTGGCTCGTCTTAAAATATTAGAAATCCATACTTTTTTACCGCTGACCCTATGCGACGCAACCTTATTTTATGTATATCAAGTTAAAAAATTTGTACGCTGGTGTCTGTTTGGTACCAAATGATTCTGTAATCAATGTACTATTAAAATGTATAATCGATGAATTTTTGGCTCGTCTTAAAATATTAGAAATCGATACTTTTTTACCGCTGACCCCATTCGACGCAACTTTATTTTATGTATATCAAGTTAAAAAATTTGTACGCTGGTGTCTGTTTGGTACCAAATGGTTCTGTAATCAATGTACTATTAAAATGTATAATCGATGAAAATTTGGCTCGTCTTAAAATATTAGAAATCCATACTTTTTTACCGCTGACCCTATGCGACGCAACCTTATTTTATGTATATCAAGTTAAAAAATTTGTACGCTGGTGTCTGTTTGGTACCAAATGATTCTGTAATCAATGTACTATTAAAATGTATAATCGAATTTTTGGCTCGTCTTTAAATATTTGTAATCGATACTTTTTTACCGCTGACCCCATTCGACGCAACTTTATTTTATGTATGGTATTAAAAGATTCTGTAATCAATGTACTATTAAAATGTATAATCGATGAATTTTTGGCTCGTCTTAAAATATTAGAAATCGATACTTTTTTACCGCTGACCCTATGCGACGCAACCTTATTTTATGTATATCAAGTTAAATAATTTGTACGCTGGTGTCTGTTTGGTACCAAATGATTGTGTAATCAATGTACTATTAAAATGTATAATCGATGAATTTTTGGCTCGTCTTTAAATATTTGAAATCGATACTTTTTTACCGCTGACCCTAAGCGACGCAACCTTATTTTATGTATATCAAGTTAAAAAATTTGTACGCTGGTGTCTGTTTGGTACCAAATGATTCTGTAATCAATATACTATTAAAATGTATAATCGATGAATTTTTGGCTCGTCTTTAAATATTTGTAATCGATACTTTTTTACCGCTGACCCCATTCGACGCAACTTTATTTTATGTATATCAAGTTAAAAAATTTGTACGCTGGTGTCTGCATGGTATCAAAAGATTCTGTAATCAATGTACTATTAAAATGTATAATCGATGAATTTTTGGCTCGTCTTAAAATATTAGAAATCGATACTTTTTTACCGCTGACCCTATGCGACGCAACCTTATTTTATGTATATCAAGTTAAAAAATTTGTACGCTGGTGTCTGTTTGGTACCAAATGATTCTGTAATCAATGTACTATTAAAATGTATAATCGATGAATTTTTGGCTCGTCTTAAAATATTAGAAATCGATACTTTTTTACCGCTGACCCCATTCGACGCAACTTTATTTTATGTATATCAAGTTAAAAAATTTGTACGCTGGTGTCTGTTTGGTACCAAATGGTTCTGTAATCAATGTACTATTAAAATGTATAATCGATGAAAATTTGGCTCGTCTTAAAATATTAGAAATCCATACTTTTTTACCGCTGACCCTATGCGACGCAACCTTATTTTATGTATATCAAGTTAAAAAATTTGTACGCTGGTGTCTGTTTGGTACCAAATGATTCTGTAATCAATGTACTATTAAAATGTATAATCGATGAATTTTTGGCTCGTCTTTAAATATTTGTAATCGATACTTTTTTACCGCTGACCCCATTCGACGCAACTTTATTTTATGTATGGTATCAAAAGATTCTGTAATCAATGTACTATTAAAATGTATAATCGATGAATTTTTGGCTCGTCTTAAAATATTAGAAATCGATATTTTTTTACCGCTGACCCTATGCGACGCAACCTTATTTTATGTATATCAAGTTAAATAATTTGTACGCTGGTGTCTGTTTGGTACCAAATGATTGTGTAATCAATGTACTATTAAAATGTACAATCGATGAATTTTTGGCTCGTCTTAAAATATTAGAAATCGATACTTTTTTACCGCTGTCCCCATTCGACGCAACTTTATTTTATGTAAACAAGGTTTAAGATTTTATTGACCAACACTGACTAAGACTAATTCTTATATTATAAGACTTAATTTGGGAATAATCTCAATTCGAGATTTATTTCCCGACTCCCCTCTAACCCCCCTGTAAAATTATAGGCGAGAAAAATATAGATCCGAAAGTCGCTGAATCGGGAATCGAACCCGAGACCTTTCGCTTGCCGGGCGACTGCTCTCACCAACTGAGCTATTCAGACCCTTCGATTCTATACTTTTCTCTGCCTTGATAAACAATTTCAATCAACACCATTATTAGGTCCAGGTGTGTAAATAACAATATGTAAGATGTGATTTGCCAGTCGAATTTTTAAACAAGGTTTAAGATTTTATTGACCAACACTGACTAAGACTAATTCTTATATTATAAGACTTAATTTGGGAATAATCTCAATTCGAGATTTATTTCCCGACTCCCCTCTAACCCCCCTGTAAAATTATTATATTTATTTTATGTATATCAAATTAAAAAATTTGTACGCTGGTGTCTGCATGATATCAAAAGATTCTGTAATCAATGTACTATTAAAATGTATAATCGATGAATTTTTGGCTCGTCTTAAAATATTAGAAATCGATACTTTTTTACCGCTGACCCTATGCGACGCAACCTTATTTTATGTATATCAAGTTAAATAATTTGTACGCTGGTGTCTGTTTGGTACCAAATGATTGTGTAATCAATGTACTATTAAAATGTATAATCGACGAATTTTTGGCTCGTCTTAAAATATTAGAAATCGATACTTTTTTACCGCTGACCCCATTCGACGCAACTTTATTTTATGTATATCAAGTTAAAAAATTTGTACGCTGGTGTCTGCATGGTACCAAATGGTTCTGTAATCAATGTACTATTAAAATGTATAATCGATTAATTTTTGGCTCGTCTTAAAATATTAGAAATCGATACTTTTTTACCGCTGACCCTATGAGACGCATCCTTAATTTATGTATAGCAAATGAAAAAGTTTGTATGCTGTTGTCTGTTTGGTACCAAATGGTTCTGTAATCAATGTACTATTAAAATGTATAATCGATGAAATTTTGGCTCGTCTTAAAATATTAGAAATCGATACTTTTTTACCGCTGACCCTATGCGACGCAACCTTATTTTATGTATATCAAGTTAAAAAATTTGTACGCTGGTGTCTGTTTGGTACCAAATGATTCTGTAATCAATGTACTATTAAAATGTATAATCGATGAATTTTTGGCTCGTCTTAAAATATTAGAAATCGATACTTTTTTACCGCTGACCCCATTCGACGCAACTTTATTTTATGTATATCAAGTTAAAAAATTTGTACGCTGGTGTCTGCATGGTACCAAATGGTTCTGTAATCAATGTACTATTAAAATGTATAATCGATTAATTTTTGGCTCATCTTAAAATATTAGAAATCGATACTTTTTTACCGCTGACCCCATTCGACGCAACTTTATTTTATGTATATCAAGTTAAAAAATTTGTACGCTGGTGTCTGTTTGGTACCAAATGGTTCTGTAATCAATGTACTATTAAAATGTATAATCGATGAATTTTTGGCTCGTCTTAAAATATTAGAAATCGATACTTTTTTACCGCTGACCCTATGAGACGCATCCTTAATTTATGTATAGCAAATGAAAAAGTTTGTATGCTGTTGTCTGCTTGGTACCAAAAGATTCTGTAATCAATGTACTATTAAAATGTATAATCGATGAATTTTTGGCTCGTCTTAAAATATTAGAAATCGATACTTTTTTACCGCTGACCCTATGCGACGCAACCTTATTTTATGTATATCAAGTTAAAAAATTTGTACGCTGGTGTCTGTTTGGTACCAAATGATTCTGTAATCAATGTACTATTAAAATGTATAATCGATGAATTTTTGGCTCGTCTTAAAATATTAGAAATCGATACTTTTTTACCGCTGACCCCATTCGACGCAACTTTATTTTATGTATATCAAGTTAAAAAATTTGTACGCTGGTGTCTGTTTGGTACCAAATGGTTCTGTAATCAATATACTATTAAAATGTATAATCGATGAAATTTTGGCTCGTCTTAAAATATTAGAAATCCATACTTTTTTACCGCTGACCCTATGCGACGCAACCTTATTTTATGTATATCAAGTTAAAAAATTTGTACGCTGGTGTCTGTTTGGTACCAAATGGTTCTGTAATCAATGTACTATTAAAATGTATAATCGATGAATTTTTGGCTCGTCTTAAAATATTAGAAATCGATACTTTTTTACCGCTGACCTCATTCGACGCAACTTTATTTTATGTATAGCAAGTTAAAAAATTTGTACGCTGGTGTCTGTTTGGTACCAAATGGTTCTGTAATCAATGTACTATTAAAATGTATAATCGATGAATTTTTGGCTCGTCTTAAAATATTAGAAATCGATACTTTTTTACCGCTGACCCTATGCGACGCAACCTTATTTTATGTATATCAAGTTAAAAAATTTGTACGCTGGTGTCTGTTTGGTACCAAATGATACTGTAATCAATGTACTATTAAAATGTATAATCGATGAATTTTTGGCTCGTCTTAAAATATTAGAAATCGATACTTTTTTACCGCTGACCCCATTCGACGCAACATTATTTTATGTATATCAAGTTAAAAAATTTGTACGCTGGTGTCTGTTTGGTACCAAATGGTTCTGTAATCAATGTACTATTAAAATGTATAATCGATGAAAATTTGGGTCGTCTTAAAATATTAGAAATCCATACTTTTTTACCGCTGACCCTATGCGACGCAACCTTATTTTATGTATATCAAGTTAAAAAATTTGTACGCTGGTGTCTGTTTGGTACCAAATGGTTCTGTAATCAATGTACTATTAAAATGTATAATCGATGAATTTTTGGCTCGTCTTAAAATATTAGAAATCGATACTTTTTTACCGCTGACCCCATTCGACGCAACATTATTTTATGTATATCAAGTTAAAAAATTTGTACGCTGGTGTCTGCATGGTATCAAAAGATTCTGTAATCAATGTACTATTAAAATGTATAATCGATGAATTTTTGGCTCGTCTTAAAATATTAGAAATCGATACTTTTTTACCGCTGACCCTATGCGACGCAACCTTATTTTATGTATATCAAGTTAAAAAATTTGTACGCTGGTGTCTGTTTGGTACCAAATGGTTCTGTAATCAATGTACTATTAAAATGTATAATCGATGAATTTTTGGCTCGTCTTAAAATATTAGAAATCGATACTATTTTACCGCTGACCCTATGCGACGCAACCTTATTTTATGTATAGCAAATGAAAAAGTTTGTACGCTGTTGTCTGCTTGGTACCAAAAGATTCTGTAATCAATGTACTATTAAAATGTATAATCGATGAATTTTTGGCTCGTCTTAAAATATTAGAAATCGATACTTTATTACCGCTGACCCCATTCGACGCAACTTTATTTTATGTATATCAAGTTAAAAAATTTGTACGCTGGTGTCTGTTTGGTACCAAATGGTTCTGTAATCAATGTACTATTAAAATGTATAATCGATGAAATTTTGGCTCGTCTTAAAATATTAGAAATCCATACTTTTTTACCGCTGACCCTATGCGACGCAACCTTATTTTATGTATATCAAGTTAAAAAATTTGTACGCTGGTGTCTGTTTGGTACCAAATGATTCTGTAATCAATGTACTATTAAAATGTATAATCGATGAATTTTTGGCTCGTCTTAAAATATTAGAAATCGATACTTTTTTACCGCTGACCCCATTCGACGCAACTTTATTTTATGTATATCAAGTTAAAAAATTTGTACGTTGGTGTCTGTTTGGTACCAAATGGTTCTGTAATCAATGTACTATTAAAATGTATAATCGATGAAATTTTGGCTCGTCTTAAAATATTAGAAATCCATACTTTTTTACCGCTGACCCTATGCGACGCAACCTTATTTTATGTATATCAAGTTAAAAAATTTGTACGCTGGTGTCTGTTTGGTACCAAATGATTCTGTAATCAATGTACTATTAAAATGTATAATCGATGAATTTTTGGCTCGTCTTAAAATATTAGAAATCGATACTTTTTTACCGCTGACCCCATTCGACGCAACTTTATTTTATGTATAGCAAGTTAAAAAATTTGTACGCTGGTGTCTGTTTGGTACCAAATGGTTCTGTAATCAATGTACTATTAAAATGTATAATCGATGAATTTTTGGCTCGTCTTAAAATATTAGAAATCGATACTTTATTACCGCTGACCCCATTCGACGCAACTTTATTTTATGTATATCAAGTTAAAAAATTTGTACGCTGGTGTCTGTTTGGTACCAAATGGTTCTGTAATCAATGTACTATTAAAATGTATAATCGATGAATTTTTGGCTCGTTTTAAAATATTAGAAATCGATACTTTTTTACCGCTGACCCTATGCGACGCAACCTTATTTTATGTATATCAAGTTAAAAAATTTGTACGCTGGTGTCTGTTTGGTACCAAATGATTCTGTAATCAATGTACTATTAAAATGTATAATCGATGAATTTTTGGCTCGTCTTAAAATATTAGAAATCGATACTTTTTTACCGCTGACCCCATTCGACGCAACTTTATTTTATGTATATCAAGTTAAAAAATTTGTACGCTGGTGTCTGTTTGGTACCAAATGGTTCTGTAATCAATGTACTATTAAAATGTATAATCGATGAAAATTTGGCTCGTCTTAAAATATTAGAAATCCATACTTTTTTACCGCTGACCCTATGCGACGCAACCTTATTTTATGTATATCAAGTTAAATAATTTGTACGCTGGTGTCTGTTTGGTACCAAATGATTGTGTAATCAATGTACTATTAAAATGTATAATCGATGAATTTTTGGCTCGTCTTAAAATATTAGAAATCGATACTTTTTTACCGCTGACTCCATTCGACGCAACTTTATTTTATGTATATCAAGTTAAAAAATTTGTACGCTGGTGTCTGCATGCTATCAAAAGATTCTGTAATCAATGTACTATTAAAATGTATAATCGATGAATTTTTGGCTCGTCTTTAAATATTTGAAATCGATACTTTTTTACCGCTGACCCCATTCGACGCAACTTTATTTTATGTATATCAAGTTAAAAAATTTGTACGCTGGTGTCTGCATGGTATCAAAAGATTCTGTAATCAATGTACTATTAAAATGTATAATCGATGAATTTTTGGCTCGTCTTAAAATATTAGAAATCGATACTTTTTTACCGCTGACCCTATGCGACGCAACCTTATTTTATGTATATCAAGTTAAAAAATTTGTACGCTGGTGTCTGTTTGGTACCAAATGGTTCTGTAATCAATGTACTATTAAAATGTATAATCGATGAATTTTTGGCTCGTCTTAAAATATTAGAAATCGATACTTTTTTACCGCTGACCCTATGCGACGCAACTTTATTTTATGTATATCAAGTTAAAAAATTTGTACGCTGGTGTCTGCATGCTATCAAAAGATTCTGTAATCAATGTACTATTAAAATGTATAATCGATGAATTTTTGGCTCGTCTTAAAATATTAGAAATCGATACTTTTTTACCGCTGACCCCATTCGACGCAACTTTATTTTATGTATAGCAAGTTAAAAAATTTATACGCTGGTGTCTGTTTGGTACCAAATGGTTCTGTAATCAATATACTATTAAAATGTATAATCGATGAATTTTTGGCTCGTCTTAAAATATTAGAAATCGATACTTTTTTACCGCTGACCCCATTTGACGCAACTTTATTTTATGTATAGCAAGTTAAAAAATTTATACGCTGGTGTCTGTTTGGTACCAAATGGTTCTGTAATCAATATACTATTAAAATGTATAATCGATGAATTTTTGGCTCGTCTTAAAATATTAGAAATCGATACTTTTTTACCGCTGACCCTATGCGACGCAACCTTATTTTATGTATATCAAGTTAAAAAATTTGTACGCTGGTGTCTGTTTGGTACCAAATGATTCTGTAATCAATGTACTATTAAAATGTATAATCGATGAATTTTTGGCTCGTCTTAAAATATTAGAAATCGATACTTTTTTACCGCTGACCCCATTCGACGCAACTTTATTTTATGTATATCAAGTTAAAAAATTTGTACGCTGGTGTCTGTTTGGTACCAAATGGTTCTGTAATCAATGTACTATTAAAATGTATAATCGATGAAATTTTGGCTCGTCTTAAAATATTAGAAATCCATACTTTTTTACCGCTGACCCTATGCGACGCAACCTTATTTTATGTATATCAAGTTAAAAAATTTGTACGCTGGTGTCTGTTTGGTACCAAATGATTCTGTAATCAATGTACTATTAAAATGTATAATCGATGAATTTTTGGCTCGTCTTAAAATATTAGAAATCGATACTTTTTTACCGCTGACCCCATTCGACGCAACTTTATTTTATGTATATCAAGTTAAAAAATTTGTACGCTGGTGTCTGTTTGGTACCAAATGGTTCTGTAATCAATGTACTATTAAAATGTATAATCGATGAAAATTTGGCTCGTCTTAAAATATTAGAAATCCATACTTTTTTACCGCTGACCCTATGCGACGCAACCTTATTTTATGTATATCAAGTTAAAAAATTTCTACGCTGGTGTCTGTTTGGTACCAAATGATTCTGTAATCAATGTACTATTAAAATGTATGATCGAATTTTTGGCTCGTCTTTAAATATTTGTAATCGATACTTTTTTACCGCTGACCCCATTCGACGCAACTTTATTTTATGTATGGTATCAACAGATTCTGTAATCAATGTACTATTAAAATGTATAATCGATGAATTTTTGGCTCGTCTTAAAATATTAGAAATCGATACTTTTTTACCGCTGACCCTATGCGACGCAACCTTATTTTATGTATATCAAGTTAAATAATTTGTACGCTGGTGTCTGTTTGGTACCAAATGATTGTGTAATCAATGTACTATTAAAATGTATAATCGACGAATTTTTGGCTCGTCTTAAAATATTAGAAATCGATACTTTTTTACCGCTGACCCCATTCGACGCAACTTTATTTTATGTATATCAAGTTAAAAAATTTGTACGCTGGTGTCTGCATGGTACCAAATGGTTCTGTAATCAATGTACTATTAAAATGTATAATCGATTAATTTTTGGCTCGTCTTAAAATATTAGAAATCGATACTTTTTTACCGCTGACCCCATTCGACGCAACTTTATTTTATGTATATCAAGTTAAAAAATTTGTACGCTGGTGTCTGTTTGGTACCAAATGGTTCTGTAATCAATGTACTATTAAAATGTATAATCGATGAATTTTTGGTTCGTCTTAAAATATTAGAAATCGATACTTTTTTACCGCTGACCACATTCGACGCAACTTTATTTTATGTATATCAAGTTAAAAAATTTGTACGCTGGTGTCTGTTTGGTACCAAATGGTTCTGTAATCAATGTACTATTAAAATGTATAATCGATGAATTTTTGGCTCGTCTTAAAATATTAGAAATCGATACTTTTTTACCGCTGACCCCATTTGACGCAACTTTATTTTATGTATAGCAAGTTAAAAAATTTGTACGCTGGTGTCTGTTTGGTACCAAATGGTTCTGTAATCAATGTACTATTAAAATGTATAATCGATGAATTTTTGGCTCGTCTTAAAATATTAGAAATCGATACTTTTTTACCGCTGACTCTATGCGACGCAACCTTATTTTATGTATATCAAGTTAAAAAATTTGTACGCTGGTGTCTGTTTGGTACCAAATGATTCTGTAATCAATGTACTATTAAAATGTATAATCGATGAATTTTTGGCTCGTCTTAAAATATTAGAAATCGATACTTTTTTACCGCTGACCCCATTCGACGCAACTTTATTTTATCGTATATCAAGTTAAAAAATTTGTACGCTGGTGTCTGTTTGGTACCAAATGGTTCTGTAATCAATGTACTATTAAAATGTATAATCGATGAAATTTTGGCTCGTCTTAAAATATTAGAAATCCATACTTTTTTACCGCTGACCCTATGCGACGCAACCTTATTTTATGTATATCAAGTTAAAAAATTTGTACGCTGGTGTCTGTTTGGTACCAAATGATTCTGTAATCAATGTACTATTAAAATGTATAATCGATGAATTTTTGGCTCGTCTTAAAATATTAGAAATCGATACTTTTTTACCGCTGACCCCATTCGACGCAACTTTATTTTATGTATATCAAGTTAAAAAATTTGTACGCTGGTGTCTGTTTGGTACCAAATGGTTCTGTAATCAATGTACTATTAAAATGTATAATCGATGAAAATTTGGCTCGTCTTAAAATATTAGAAATCCATACTTTTTTACCGCTGACCCTATGCGACGCAACCTTATTTTATGTATATCAAGTTAAAAAATTTGTACGCTGGTGTCTGTTTGGTACCAAATGATTCTGTAATCAATGTACTATTAAAATGTATAATCGAATTTTTGGCTCGTCTTTAAATATTTGTAATCGATACTTTTTTACCGCTGACCCCATTCGACGCAACTTTATTTTATGTATGGTATTAAAAGATTCTGTAATCAATGTACTATTAAAATGTATAATCGATGAATTTTTGGCTCGTCTTAAAATATTAGAAATCGATACTTTTTTACCGCTGACCCTATGCGACGCAACCTTATTTTATGTATATCAAGTTAAATAATTTGTACGCTGGTGTCTGTTTGGTACCAAATGATTGTGTAATCAATGTACTATTAAAATGTATAATCGATGAATTTTTGGCTCGTCTTTAAATATTTGAAATCGATACTTTTTTACCGCTGACCCTAAGCGACGCAACCTTATTTTATGTATATCAAGTTAAAAAATTTGTACGCTGGTGTCTGTTTGGTACCAAATGATTCTGTAATCAATATACTATTAAAATGTATAATCGATGAATTTTTGGCTCGTCTTTAAATATTTGTAATCGATACTTTTTTACCGCTGACCCCATTCGACGCAACTTTATTTTATGTATATCAAGTTAAAAAATTTGTACGCTGGTGTCTGCATGGTATCAAAAGATTCTGTAATCAATGTACTATTAAAATGTATAATCGATGAATTTTTGGCTCGTCTTAAAATATTAGAAATCGATACTTTTTTACCGCTGACCCTATGCGACGCAACCTTATTTTATGTATATCAAGTTAAAAAATTTGTACGCTGGTGTCTGTTTGGTACCAAATGATTCTGTAATCAATGTACTATTAAAATGTATAATCGATGAATTTTTGGCTCGTCTTAAAATATTAGAAATCGATACTTTTTTACCGCTGACCCCATTCGACGCAACTTTATTTTATGTATATCAAGTTAAAAAATTTGTACGCTGGTGTCTGTTTGGTACCAAATGGTTCTGTAATCAATGTACTATTAAAATGTATAATCGATGAAAATTTGGCTCGTCTTAAAATATTAGAAATCCATACTTTTTTACCGCTGACCCTATGCGACGCAACCTTATTTTATGTATATCAAGTTAAAAAATTTGTACGCTGGTGTCTGTTTGGTACCAAATGATTCTGTAATCAATGTACTATTAAAATGTATAATCGATGAATTTTTGGCTCGTCTTTAAATATTTGTAATCGATACTTTTTTACCGCTGACCCCATTCGACGCAACTTTATTTTATGTATGGTATCAAAAGATTCTGTAATCAATGTACTATTAAAATGTATAATCGATGAATTTTTGGCTCGTCTTAAAATATTAGAAATCGATATTTTTTTACCGCTGACCCTATGCGACGCAACCTTATTTTATGTATATCAAGTTAAATAATTTGTACGCTGGTGTCTGTTTGGTACCAAATGATTGTGTAATCAATGTACTATTAAAATGTATAATCGATGAATTTTTGGCTCGTCTTAAAATATTAGAAATCGATACTTTTTTACCGCTGTCCCCATTCGACGCAACTTTATTTTATGTAAACAAGGTTTAAGATTTTATTGACCAACACTGACTAAGACTAATTCTTATATTATAAGACTTAATTTGGGAATAATCTCAATTCGAGATTTATTTCCCGACTCCCCTCTAACCTCCCTGTAAAATTATAGGCGAGAAAAATATAGATCCGAAAGTCGCTGAATCGGGAATCGAACTCGAGACCTTTCGCTTGCCGGGCGACTGCTCTCACCAACTGAGCTATTCAGACCCTTCGATTCTATACTTTTCTCTGCCTTGATAAACAATTTCAATCAACACCATTATTAGGTCCAGGTGTGTAAATAACAATATGTAAGATGTGATTTGCCAGTCGAATTTTTAAACAAGGTTTAAGATTTTATTGACCAACACTGACTAAGACTAATTCTTATATTATAAGACTTAATTTGGGAATAATCTCAATTCGAGATTTATTTCCCGACTCCCCTCTAACCCCCCTGTAAAATTATTATATTTATTTTATGTATATCAAATTAAAAAATTTGTACGCTGGTGTCTGCATGATATCAAAAGATTCTGTAATCAATGTACTATTAAAATGTATAATCGATGAATTTTTGGCTCGTCTTAAAATATTAGAAATCGATACTTTTTTACCGCTGACCCTATGCGACGCAACCTTATTTTATGTATATCAAGTTAAATAATTTGTACGCTGGTGTCTGTTTGGTACCAAATGATTGTGTAATCAATGTACTATTAAAATGTATAATCGACGAATTTTTGGCTCGTCTTAAAATATTAGAAATCGATACTTTTTTACCGCTGACCCCATTCGACGCAACTTTATTTTATGTATATCAAGTTAAAAAATTTGTACGCTGGTGTCTGCATGGTACCAAATGGTTCTGTAATCAATGTACTATTAAAATGTATAATCGATTAATTTTTGGCTCGTCTTAAAATATTAGAAATCGATACTTTTTTACCGCTGACCCTATGAGACGCATCCTTAATTTATGTATAGCAAATGAAAAAGTTTGTATGCTGTTGTCTGTTTGGTACCAAATGGTTCTGTAATCAATGTACTATTAAAATGTATAATCGATGAAATTTTGGCTCGTCTTAAAATATTAGAAATCGATACTTTTTTACCGCTGACCCTATGCGACGCAACCTTATTTTATGTATATCAAGTTAAAAAATTTGTACGCTGGTGTCTGTTTGGTACCAAATGATTCTGTAATCAATGTACTATTAAAATGTATAATCGATGAATTTTTGGCTCGTCTTAAAATATTAGAAATCGATACTTTTTTACCGCTGACCCCATTCGACGCAACTTTATTTTATGTATATCAAGTTAAAAAATTTGTACGCTGGTGTCTGCATGGTACCAAATGGTTCTGTAATCAATGTACTATTAAAATGTATAATCGATTAATTTTTGGCTCGTCTTAAAATATTAGAAATCGATACTTTTTTACCGCTGACCCCATTCGACGCAACTTTATTTTATGTATATCAAGTTAAAAAATTTGTACGCTGGTGTCTGTTTGGTACCAAATGGTTCTGTAATCAATGTACTATTAAAATGTATAATCGATGAATTTTTGGCTCGTCTTAAAATATTAGAAATCGATACTTTTTTACCGCTGACCCTATGAGACGCATCCTTAATTTATGTATAGCAAATGAAAAAGTTTGTATGCTGTTGTCTGCTTGGTACCAAAAGATTCTGTAATCAATGTACTATTAAAATGTATAATCGATGAATTTTTGGCTCGTCTTAAAATATTAGAAATCGATACTTTTTTACCGCTGACCCTATGCGACGCAACCTTATTTTATGTATATCAAGTTAAAAAATTTGTACGCTGGTGTCTGTTTGGTACCAAATGATTCTGTAATCAATGTACTATTAAAATGTATAATCGATGAATTTTTGGCTCGTCTTAAAATATTAGAAATCGATACTTTTTTACCGCTGACCCCATTCGACGCAACTTTATTTTATGTATATCAAGTTAAAAAATTTGTACGCTGGTGTCTGTTTGGTACCAAATGGTTCTGTAATCAATATACTATTAAAATGTATAATCGATGAAATTTTGGCTCGTCTTAAAATATTAGAAATCCATACTTTTTTACCGCTGACCCTATGCGACGCAACCTTATTTTATGTATATCAAGTTAAAAAATTTGTACGCTGGTGTCTGTTTGGTACCAAATGATTCTGTAATCAATGTACTATTAAAATGTATAATCGATGAATTTTTGGCTCGTCTTAAAATATTAGAAATCGATACTTTTTTACCGCTGACCCCATTCGACGCAACTTTATTTTATGTATATCAAGTTAAAAAATTTGTACGCTGGTGTCTGCATGGTACCAAATGGTTCTGTAATCAATGTACTATTAAAATGTATAATCGATTAATTTTTGGCTCGTCTTAAAATATTAGAAATCGATACTTTTTTACCGCTGACCCCATTCGACGCAACTTTATTTTATGTATATCAAGTTAAAAAATTTGTACGCTGGTGTCTGTTTGGTACCAAATGGTTCTGTAATCAATGTACTATTAAAATGTATAATCGATGAATTTTTGGCTCGTCTTAAAATATTAGAAATCGATACTTTTTTACCGCTGACCCTATGAGACGCATCCTTAATTTATGTATAGCAAATGAAAAAGTTTGTATGCTGTTGTCTGCTTGGTACCAAAAGATTCTGTAATCAATGTACTATTAAAATGTATAATCGATGAATTTTTGGCTCGTCTTAAAATATTAGAAATCGATACTTTTTTACCGCTGACCCTATGCGACGCAACCTTATTTTATGTATATCAAGTTAAAAAATTTGTACGCTGGTGTCTGTTTGGTACCAAATGATTCTGTAATCAATGTACTATTAAAATGTATAATCGATGAATTTTTGGCTCGTCTTAAAATATTAGAAATCGATACTTTTTTACCGCTGACCCCATTCGACGCAACTTTATTTTATGTATATCAAGTTAAAAAATTTGTACGCTGGTGTCTGTTTGGTACCAAATGGTTCTGTAATCAATATACTATTAAAATGTATAATCGATGAAATTTTGGCTCGTCTTAAAATATTAGAAATCCATACTTTTTTACCGCTGACCCTATGCGACGCAACCTTATTTTATGTATATCAAGTTAAAAAATTTGTACGCTGGTGTCTGTTTGGTACCAAATGGTTCTGTAATCAATGTACTATTAAAATGTATAATCGATGAATTTTTGGCTCGTCTTAAAATATTAGAAATCGATACTTTTTTACCGCTGACCTCATTCGACGCAACTTTATTTTATGTATAGCAAGTTAAAAAATTTGTACGCTGGTGTCTGTTTGGTACCAAATGGTTCTGTAATCAATGTACTATTAAAATGTATAATCGATGAATTTTTGGCTCGTCTTAAAATATTAGAAATCGATACTTTTTTACCGCTGACCCTATGCGACGCAACCTTATTTTATGTATATCAAGTTAAAAAATTTGTACGCTGGTGTCTGTTTGGTACCAAATGATACTGTAATCAATGTACTATTAAAATGTATAATCGATGAATTTTTGGCTCGTCTTAAAATATTAGAAATCGATACTTTTTTACCGCTGACCCTATGCGACGCAACCTTATTTTATGTATATCAAGTTAAAAAATTTGTACGCTGGTGTTTGTTTGGTACCAAATGATTCTGTAATCAATGTACTATTAAAATGTATAATCGATGAATTTTTGGCTCGTCTTAAAATATTAGAAATCGATACTTTTTTACCGCTGACCTCATTCGACGCAACTTTATTTTATGTATAGCAAGTTAAAAAATTTGTACGCTGGTGTCTGTTTGGTACCAAATGGTTCTGTAATCAATGTACTATTAAAATGTATAATCGATGAATTTTTGGCTCGTCTTAAAATATTAGAAATCGATACTTTTTTACCGCTGATCCTATGCGACGCAACCTTATTTTATGTATATCAAGTTAAAAAATTTGTACGCTGGTGTCTGTTTGGTACCAAATGGTTCTGTAATCAATGTACTATTAAAATGTATAATCGATGAATTTTTGGCTCGTCTTAAAATATTAGAAATCGATACTTTTTTACCGCTGACCCTATGCGACGCAACTTTATTTTATGTATATCAAGTTAAAAAATTTGTACGCTGGTGTCTGCATGCTATCAAAAGATTCTGTAATCAATGTACTATTAAAATGTATAATCGATGAATTTTTGGCTCGTCTTAAAATATTAGAAATCGATACTTTTTTACCGCTGACCCCATTCGACGCAACTTTATTTTATGTATATCAAGTTAAAAAATTTGTACGCTGGTGTCTGCATGGTATCAAAAGATTCTGTAATCAATGTACTATTAAAATGTATAATCGATGAATTTTTGGCTCGTCTTAAAATATTAGAAATCGATACTTTTTTACCGCTGACCCTATGCGACGCAACCTTATTTTATGTATATCAAGTTAAAAAATTTGTACGCTGGTGTCTGTTTGGTACCAAATGGTTCTGTAATCAATGTACTATTAAAATGTATAATCGATGAAATTTTGGCTCGTCTTAAAATATTAGAAATCGATACTTTTTTACCGCTGACCCCATTCGACGCAACTTTATTTTATGTATATCAAGTTAAAAAATTTGTACGTTGGTGTCTGTTTGGTACCAAATGGTTCTGTAATCAATGTACTATTAAAATGTATAATCGATGAAATTTTGGCTCGTCTTAAAATATTAGAAATCCATACTTTTTTACCGCTGACCCTATGCGACGCAACCTTATTTTATGTATATCAAGTTAAAAAATTTGTATGCTGGTGTCTGTTTGGTACCAAATGATTCTGTAATCAATGTACTATTAAAATGTATAATCGATGAATTTTTGGCTCGTCTTAAAATATTAGAAATCGATACTTTTTTACCGCTGACCCCATTTGACGCAACTTTATTTTATGTATAGCAAGTTAAAAAATTTGTACGCTGGTGTCTGTTTGGTACCAAATGGTTCTGTAATCAATGTACTATTAAAATGTATAATCGATGAATTTTTGGCTCGTCTTAAAATATTAGAAATCAATACTTTTTTACCGCTGACTCCATTCGACGCAACTTTATTTTATGTATATCAAGTTAAAAAATTTGTACGCTGGTGTCTGCATGCTATCAAAAGATTCTGTAATCAATGTACTATTAAAATGTATAATCGATGAATTTTTGGCTCGTCTTTAAATATTTGAAATCGATACTTTTTTACCGCTGACCCCATTCGACGCAACTTTATTTTATGTATATCAAGTTAAAAAATTTGTACGCTGGTGTCTGCATGGTATCAAAAGATTCTGTAATCAATGTACTATTAAAATGTATAATCGATGAATTTTTGGCTCGTCTTAAAATATTAGAAATCGATACTTTTTTACCGCTGACCCTATGCGACGCAACCTTATTTTATGTATATCAAGTTAAAAAATTTGTACGCTGGTGTCTGTTTGGTACCAAATGGTTCTGTAATCAATGTACTATTAAAATGTATAATCGATGAAATTTTGGCTCGTCTTAAAATATTAGAAATCCATACTTTTTTACCGCTGACCCTATGCGACGCAACCTTATTTTATGTATATCAAGTTAAAAAATTTGTACGCTGGTGTCTGTTTCGTACCAAATGATTCTGTAATCAATGTACTATTAAAATGTATAATCGATGAATTTTTGGCTCGTCTTAAAATATTAGAAATCGATACTTTTTTACCGCTGACCCCATTCGACGCAACTTTATTTTATGTATAGCAAGTTAAAAAATTTGTACGCTGGTGTCTGTTTGGTACCAAATGATTCTGTAATCAATGTACTATTAAAATGTATAATCGATGAATTTTTGGCTCGTCTTAAAATATTAGAAATCGATACTTTTTTACCGCTGACCCCATTCGACGCAACTTTATTTTATGTATAGCAAGTTAAAAAATTTGTACGCTGGTGTCTGTTTGGTACCAAATGGTTCTGTAATCAATGTACTATTAAAATGTATAATCGATGAAAATTTGGCTCGTCTTAAAATATTAGAAATCCATACTTTTTTACCGCTGACCCTATGCGACGCAACCTTATTTTATGTATATCAAGTTAAATAATTTGTACGCTGGTGTCTGTTTGGTACCAAATGATTGTGTAATCAATGTACTATTAAAATGTATAATCGATGAATTTTTGGCTCGTCTTAAAATATTAGAAATCGATACTTTTTTACCGCTGACTCCATTCGACGCAACTTTATTTTATGTATATCAAGTTAAAAAATTTGTACGCTGGTGTCTGCATGCTATCAAAAGATTCTGTAATCAATGTACTATTAAAATGTATAATCGATGAATTTTTGGCTCGTCTTTAAATATTTGAAATCGATACTTTTTTACCGCTGACCCCATTCGACGCAACTTTATTTTATGTATATCAAGTTAAAAAATTTGTACGCTGGTGTCTGTTTGGTACCAAATGGTTCTGTAATCAATGTACTATTAAAATGTATAATCGATGAATTTTTGGCTCGTCTTAAAATATTAGAAATCGATACTTTTTTACCGCTGACCCTATGCGACGCATCCTTAATTTATGTATAGCAAATGAAAAAGTTTGTATGCTGTTGTCTGCTTGGTACCACAAGATTCTGTAATCAATGTACTATTAAAATGTATAATCGATGAATTTTTGGCTCGTCTTAAAATATTAGAAATCGATACTATTTTACCGCTGACCCCATTCGACGCAACTTTATTTTATGTATATCAAGTTAAAAAATTTGTACGCTGGTGTCTGTTTGGTACCAAATGGTTCTGTAATCAATGTACTATTAAAATGTATAATCGATGAAATTTTGGCTCGTCTTAAAATATTAGAAATCCATACTTTTTTACCGCTGACCCTATGCGACGCAACTTTATTTTATGTATATCAAGTTAAAAAATTTGTACGTTGGTGTCTGTTTGGTACCAAATGGTTCTGTAATCAATGTACTATTAAAATGTATAATCGATGAAATTTTGGCTCGTCTTAAAATATTAGAAATCCATACTTTTTTACCGCTGACCCTATGCGACGCAACCTTATTTTATGTATATCAAGTTAAAAAATTTGTACGCTGGTGTCTGTTTGGTACCAAATGATTCTGTAATCAATGTACTATTAAAATGTATAATCGATGAATTTTTGGCTCGTCTTAAAATATTAGAAATCGATACTTTTTTACCGCTGACCCTATGCGACGCAACCTTATTTTATGTATATCAAGTTAAAAAATTTGTACGCTGGTGTCTGTTTGGTACCAAATGATTCTGTAATCAATGTACTATTAAAATGTATAATCGATGAATTTTTGGCTCGTCTTTAAATATTTGTAATCGATACTTTTTTACCGCTGACCCTATGCGACGCAACCTTATTTTATGTATATCAAGTTAAAAAATTTGTACGCTGGTGTCTGTTTGGTACCAAATGATTCTGTAATCAATGTACTATTAAAATGTATAATCGATGAATTTTTGGCTCGTCTTAAAATATTAGAAATCGATACTTTTTTACCGCTGACCCTATGCGACGCAACCTTATTTTATGTATATCAAGTTAAAAAATTTGTACGCTGGTGTCTGTTTGGTACCAAATGATTCTGTAATCAATGTACTATTAAAATGTATAATCGATGAATTTTTGGCTCGTCTTAAAATATTAGAAATCGATACTATTTTACCGCTGACCCTATGCGACGCAACCTTATTTTATGTATAGCAAATGAAAAAGTTTGTACGCTGTTGTCTGCTTGGTACCAAAAGATTCTGTAATCAATGTACTATTAAAATGTATAATCGATGAATTTTTGGCTCGTCTTAAAATATTAGAAATCGATACTTTATTACCGCTGACCCCATTCGACGCAACTTTATTTTATGTATATCAAGTTAAAAAATTTGTACGCTGGTGTCTGTTTGGTACCAAATGGTTCTGTAATCAATGTACTATTAAAATGTATAATCGATGAAATTTTGGCTCGTCTTAAAATATTAGAAATCCATACTTTTTTACCGCTGACCCTATGCGACGCAACCTTATTTTATGTATATCAAGTTAAAAAATTTGTACGCTGGTGTCTGTTTGGTACCAAATGATTCTGTAATCAATGTACTATTAAAATGTATAATCGATGAATTTTTGGCTCGTCTTAAAATATTAGAAATCGATACTTTTTTACCGCTGACCCTATGCGACGCAACCTTATTTTATGTATATCAAGTTAAAAAATTTGTACGCTGGTGTCTGTTTGGTACCAAATGATTCTGTAATCAATGTACTATTAAAATGTATAATCGATGAATTTTTGGCTCGTCTTTAAATATTTGTAATCGATACTTTTTTACCGCTGACCCTATGCGACGCAACCTTATTTTATGTATATCAAGTTAAAAAATTTGTACGCTGGTGTCTGTTTGGTACCAAATGATTCTGTAATCAATGTACTATTAAAATGTATAATCGATGAATTTTTGGCTCGTCTTAAAATATTAGAAATCGATACTTTTTTACCGCTGACCCTATGCGACGCAACCTTATTTTATGTATATCAAGTTAAAAAATTTGTACGCTGGTGTCTGTTTGGTACCAAATGATTCTGTAATCAATGTACTATTAAAATGTATAATCGATGAATTTTTGGCTCGTCTTAAAATATTAGAAATCGATACTATTTTACCGCTGACCCTATGCGACGCAACCTTATTTTATGTATAGCAAATGAAAAAGTTTGTACGCTGTTGTCTGCTTGGTACCAAAAGATTCTGTAATCAATGTACTATTAAAATGTATAATCGATGAATTTTTGGCTCGTCTTAAAATATTAGAAATCGATACTTTATTACCGCTGACCCCATTCGACGCAACTTTATTTTATGTATATCAAGTTAAAAAATTTGTACGCTGGTGTCTGTTTGGTACCAAATGGTTCTGTAATCAATGTACTATTAAAATGTATAATCGATGAAATTTTGGCTCGTCTTAAAATATTAGAAATCCATACTTTTTTACCGCTGACCCTATGCGACGCAACCTTATTTTATGTATATCAAGTTAAAAAATTTGTACGCTGGTGTCTGTTTGGTACCAAATGATTCTGTAATCAATGTACTATTAAAATGTATAATCGATGAATTTTTGGCTCGTCTTAAAATATTAGAAATCGATACTTTTTTACCGCTGACCCCATTCGACGCAACTTTATTTTATGTATATCAAGTTAAAAAATTTGTACGTTGGTGTCTGTTTGGTACCAAATGGTTCTGTAATCAATGTACTATTAAAATGTATAATCGATGAAATTTTGGCTCGTCTTAAAATATTAGAAATCCATACTTTTTTACCGCTGACCCTATGCGACGCAACCTTATTTTATGTATATCAAGTTAAAAAATTTGTACGCTGGTGTCTGTTTGGTATCAAATGATTCTGTAATCAATGTACTATTAAAATGTATAATCGATGAATTTTTGGCTCGTCTTAAAATATTAGAAATCGATACTTTTTTACCGCTGACCCCATTCGACGCAACTTTATTTTATGTATAGCAAGTTAAAAAATTTGTACGCTGGTGTCTGTTTGGTACCAAATGGTTCTGTAATCAATGTACTATTAAAATGTATAATCGATGAATTTTTGGCTCGTCTTAAAATATTAGAAATCGATACTTTATTACCGCTGACCCCATTCGACGCAACTTTATTTTATGTATATCAAGTTAAAAAATTTGTACGCTGGTGTCTGTTTGGTACCAAATGGTTCTGTAATCAATGTACTATTAAAATGTATAATCGATGAATTTTTGGCTCGTCTTAAAATATTAGAAATCGATACTTTTTTACCGCTGACCCTATGCGACGCAACCTTATTTTATGTATATCAAGTTAAAAAATTTGTACGCTGGTGTCTGTTTGGTACCAAATGATTCTGTAATCAATGTACTATTAAAATGTATAATCGATGAATTTTTGGCTCGTCTTAAAATATTAGAAATCGATACTTTTTTACCGCTGACCCCATTCGACGCAACTTTATTTTATGTATATCAAGTTAAAAAATTTGTACGCTGGTGTCTGTTTGGTACCAAATGGTTCTGTAATCAATGTACTATTAAAATGTATAATCGATGAAAATTTGGCTCGTCTTAAAATATTAGAAATCCATACTTTTTTACCGCTGACCCTATGCGACGCAACCTTATTTTATGTATATCAAGTTAAATAATTTGTACGCTGGTGTCTGTTTGGTACCAAATGATTGTGTAATCAATGTACTATTAAAATGTATAATCGATGAATTTTTGGCTCGTCTTAAAATATTAGAAATCGATACTTTTTTACCGCTGACTCCATTCGACGCAACTTTATTTTATGTATATCAAGTTAAAAAATTTGTACGCTGGTGTCTGCATGCTATCAAAAGATTCTGTAATCAATGTACTATTAAAATGTATAATCGATGAATTTTTGGCTCGTCTTTAAATATTTGAAATCGATACTTTTTTACCGCTGACCCCATTCGACGCAACTTTGTTTTATGTATATCAAGTTAAAAAATTTGTACGCTGGTGTCTGCATGGTATCAAAAGATTCTGTAATCAATGTACTATTAAAATGTATAATCGATGAATTTTTGGCTCGTCTTAAAATATTAGAAATCGATACTTTTTTACCGCTGACCCTATGCGACGCAACCTTATTTTATGTATATCAAGTTAAAAAATTTGTACGCTGGTGTCTGTTTGGTACCAAATGGTTCTGTAATCAATGTACTATTAAAATGTATAATCGATGAATTTTTGGCTCGTCTTAAAATATTAGAAATCGATACTATTTTACCGCTGACCCTATGCGACGCAACCTTATTTTATGTATAGCAAATGAAAAAGTTTGTACGCTGTTGTCTGCTTGGTACCAAAAGATTCTGTAATCAATGTACTATTAAAATGTATAATCGATGAATTTTTGGCTCGTCTTAAAATATTAGAAATCGATACTTTATTACCGCTGACCCCATTCGACGCAACTTTATTTTATGTATATCAAGTTAAAAAATTTGTACGCTGGTGTCTGTTTGGTACCAAATGGTTCTGTAATCAATGTACTATTAAAATGTATAATCGATGAATTTTTGGCTCGTCTTAAAATATTAGAAATCGATACTTTTTTACCGCTGACCCTATGCGACGCAACCTTATTTTATGTATATCAAGTTAAAAAATTTGTACGCTGGTGTCTGTTTGGTACCAAATGATTCTGTAATCAATGTACTATTAAAATGTATAATCGATGAATTTTTGGCTCGTCTTAAAATATTAGAAATCGATACTTTTTTACCGCTGACCCCATTCGACGCAACTTTATTTTATGTATATCAAGTTAAAAAATTTGTACGCTGGTGTCTGTTTGGTACCAAATGGTTCTGTAATCAATGTACTATTAAAATGTATAATCGATGAAAATTTGGCTCGTCTTAAAATATTAGAAATCCATACTTTTTTACCGCTGACCCTATGCGACGCAACCTTATTTTATGTATATCAAGTTAAATAATTTGTACGCTGGTGTCTGTTTGGTACCAAATGATTGTGTAATCAATGTACTATTAAAATGTATAATCGATGAATTTTTGGCTCGTCTTAAAATATTAGAAATCGATACTTTTTTACCGCTGACTCCATTCGACGCAACTTTATTTTATGTATATCAAGTTAAAAAATTTGTACGCTGGTGTCTGCATGCTATCAAAAGATTCTGTAATCAATGTACTATTAAAATGTATAATCGATGAATTTTTGGCTCGTCTTTAAATATTTGAAATCGATACTTTTTTACCGCTGACCCCATTCGACGCAACTTTATTTTATGTATATCAAGTTAAAAAATTTGTACGCTGGTGTCTGCATGGTATCAAAAGATTCTGTAATCAATGTACTATTAAAATGTATAATCGATGAATTTTTGGCTCGTCTTAAAATATTAGAAATCGATACTTTTTTACCGCTGACCCTATGCGACGCAACCTTATTTTATGTATATCAAGTTAAAAAATTTGTACGCTGGTGTCTGTTTGGTACCAAATGGTTCTGTAATCAATGTACTATTAAAATGTATAATCGATGAATTTTTGGCTCGTCTTAAAATATTAGAAATCGATACTTTTTTACCGCTGACCCTATGCGACGCAACCTTATTTTATGTATATCAAGTTAAAAAATTTGTACGCTGGTGTCTGTTTGGTACCAAATGATTCTGTAATCAATGTACTATTAAAATGTATAATCGATGAATTTTTGGCTCGTCTTAAAATATTAGAAATCGATACTATTTTACCGCTGACCCTATGCGACGCAACCTTATTTTATGTATAGCAAATGAAAAAGTTTGTACGCTGTTGTCTGCTTGGTACCAAAAGATTCTGTAATCAATGTACTATTAAAATGTATAATCGATGAATTTTTGGCTCGTCTTAAAATATTAGAAATCGATACTTTATTACCGCTGACCCCATTCGACGCAACTTTATTTTATGTATATCAAGTTAAAAAATTTGTACGCTGGTGTCTGTTTGGTACCAAATGGTTCTGTAATCAATGTACTATTAAAATGTATAATCGATGAAATTTTGGCTCGTCTTAAAATATTAGAAATCCATACTTTTTTACCGCTGACCCTATGCGACGCAACCTTATTTTATGTATATCAAGTTAAAAAATTTGTACGCTGGTGTCTGTTTGGTACCAAATGATTCTGTAATCAATGTACTATTAAAATGTATAATCGATGAATTTTTGGCTCGTCTTAAAATATTAGAAATCGATACTTTTTTACCGCTGACCCCATTCGACGCAACTTTATTTTATGTATATCAAGTTAAAAAATTTGTACGTTGGTGTCTGTTTGGTACCAAATGGTTCTGTAATCAATGTACTATTAAAATGTATAATCGATGAAATTTTGGCTCGTCTTAAAATATTAGAAATCCATACTTTTTTACCGCTGACCCTATGCGACGCAACCTTATTTTATGTATATCAAGTTAAAAAATTTGTACGCTGGTGTCTGTTTGGTATCAAATGATTCTGTAATCAATGTACTATTAAAATGTATAATCGATGAATTTTTGGCTCGTCTTAAAATATTAGAAATCGATACTTTTTTACCGCTGACCCCATTCGACGCAACTTTATTTTATGTATAGCAAGTTAAAAAATTTGTACGCTGGTGTCTGTTTGGTACCAAATGGTTCTGTAATCAATGTACTATTAAAATGTATAATCGATGAATTTTTGGCTCGTCTTAAAATATTAGAAATCGATACTTTATTACCGCTGACCCCATTCGACGCAACTTTATTTTATGTATATCAAGTTAAAAAATTTGTACGCTGGTGTCTGTTTGGTACCAAATGGTTCTGTAATCAATGTACTATTAAAATGTATAATCGATGAATTTTTGGCTCGTCTTAAAATATTAGAAATCGATACTTTTTTACCGCTGACCCTATGCGACGCAACCTTATTTTATGTATATCAAGTTAAAAAATTTGTACGCTGGTGTCTGTTTGGTACCAAATGATTCTGTAATCAATGTACTATTAAAATGTATAATCGATGAATTTTTGGCTCGTCTTAAAATATTAGAAATCGATACTTTTTTACCGCTGACCCCATTCGACGCAACTTTATTTTATGTATATCAAGTTAAAAAATTTGTACGCTGGTGTCTGTTTGGTACCAAATGGTTCTGTAATCAATGTACTATTAAAATGTATAATCGATGAAAATTTGGCTCGTCTTAAAATATTAGAAATCCATACTTTTTTACCGCTGACCCTATGCGACGCAACCTTATTTTATGTATATCAAGTTAAATAATTTGTACGCTGGTGTCTGTTTGGTACCAAATGATTGTGTAATCAATGTACTATTAAAATGTATAATCGATGAATTTTTGGCTCGTCTTAAAATATTAGAAATCGATACTTTTTTACCGCTGACTCCATTCGACGCAACTTTATTTTATGTATATCAAGTTAAAAAATTTGTACGCTGGTGTCTGCATGCTATCAAAAGATTCTGTAATCAATGTACTATTAAAATGTATAATCGATGAATTTTTGGCTCGTCTTTAAATATTTGAAATCGATACTTTTTTACCGCTGACCCCATTCGACGCAACTTTGTTTTATGTATATCAAGTTAAAAAATTTGTACGCTGGTGTCTGCATGGTATCAAAAGATTCTGTAATCAATGTACTATTAAAATGTATAATCGATGAATTTTTGGCTCGTCTTAAAATATTAGAAATCGATACTTTTTTACCGCTGACCCTATGCGACGCAACCTTATTTTATGTATATCAAGTTAAAAAATTTGTACGCTGGTGTCTGTTTGGTACCAAATGGTTCTGTAATCAATGTACTATTAAAATGTATAATCGATGAATTTTTGGCTCGTCTTAAAATATTAGAAATCGATACTATTTTACCGCTGACCCTATGCGACGCAACCTTATTTTATGTATAGCAAATGAAAAAGTTTGTACGCTGTTGTCTGCTTGGTACCAAAAGATTCTGTAATCAATGTACTATTAAAATGTATAATCGATGAATTTTTGGCTCGTCTTAAAATATTAGAAATCGATACTTTATTACCGCTGACCCCATTCGACGCAACTTTATTTTATGTATATCAAGTTAAAAAATTTGTACGCTGGTGTCTGTTTGGTACCAAATGGTTCTGTAATCAATGTACTATTAAAATGTATAATCGATGAATTTTTGGCTCGTCTTAAAATATTAGAAATCGATACTTTTTTACCGCTGACCCTATGCGACGCAACCTTATTTTATGTATATCAAGTTAAAAAATTTGTACGCTGGTGTCTGTTTGGTACCAAATGATTCTGTAATCAATGTACTATTAAAATGTATAATCGATGAATTTTTGGCTCGTCTTAAAATATTAGAAATCGATACTTTTTTACCGCTGACCCCATTCGACGCAACTTTATTTTATGTATATCAAGTTAAAAAATTTGTACGCTGGTGTCTGTTTGGTACCAAATGGTTCTGTAATCAATGTACTATTAAAATGTATAATCGATGAAAATTTGGCTCGTCTTAAAATATTAGAAATCCATACTTTTTTACCGCTGACCCTATGCGACGCAACCTTATTTTATGTATATCAAGTTAAATAATTTGTACGCTGGTGTCTGTTTGGTACCAAATGATTGTGTAATCAATGTACTATTAAAATGTATAATCGATGAATTTTTGGCTCGTCTTAAAATATTAGAAATCGATACTTTTTTACCGCTGACTCCATTCGACGCAACTTTATTTTATGTATATCAAGTTAAAAAATTTGTACGCTGGTGTCTGCATGCTATCAAAAGATTCTGTAATCAATGTACTATTAAAATGTATAATCGATGAATTTTTGGCTCGTCTTTAAATATTTGAAATCGATACTTTTTTACCGCTGACCCCATTCGACGCAACTTTATTTTATGTATATCAAGTTAAAAAATTTGTACGCTGGTGTCTGCATGGTATCAAAAGATTCTGTAATCAATGTACTATTAAAATGTATAATCGATGAATTTTTGGCTCGTCTTAAAATATTAGAAATCGATACTTTTTTACCGCTGACCCTATGCGACGCAACCTTATTTTATGTATATCAAGTTAAAAAATTTGTACGCTGGTGTCTGTTTGGTACCAAATGGTTCTGTAATCAATGTACTATTAAAATGTATAATCGATGAATTTTTGGCTCGTCTTAAAATATTAGAAATCGATACTATTTTACCGCTGACCCTATGCGACGCAACCTTATTTTATGTATAGCAAATGAAAAAGTTTGTACGCTGTTGTCTGCTTGGTACCAAAAGATTCTGTAATCAATGTACTATTAAAATGTATAATCGATGAATTTTTGGCTCGTCTTAAAATATTAGAAATCGATACTTTATTACCGCTGACCCCATTCGACGCAACTTTATTTTATGTATATCAAGTTAAAAAATTTGTACGCTGGTGTCTGTTTGGTACCAAATGGTTCTGTAATCAATGTACTATTAAAATGTATAATCGATGAATTTTTGGCTCGTCTTAAAATATTAGAAATCGATACTTTTTTACCGCTGACCCTATGCGACGCAACCTTATTTTATGTATATCAAGTTAAAAAATTTGTACGCTGGTGTCTGTTTGGTACCAAATGATTCTGTAATCAATGTACTATTAAAATGTATAATCGATGAATTTTTGGCTCGTCTTAAAATATTAGAAATCGATACTTTTTTACCGCTGACCCCATTCGACGCAACTTTATTTTATGTATATCAAGTTAAAAAATTTGTACGCTGGTGTCTGTTTGGTACCAAATGGTTCTGTAATCAATGTACTATTAAAATGTATAATCGATGAAAATTTGGCTCGTCTTAAAATATTAGAAATCCATACTTTTTTACCGCTGACCCTATGCGACGCAACCTTATTTTATGTATATCAAGTTAAATAATTTGTACGCTGGTGTCTGTTTGGTACCAAATGATTGTGTAATCAATGTACTATTAAAATGTATAATCGATGAATTTTTGGCTCGTCTTAAAATATTAGAAATCGATACTTTTTTACCGCTGACTCCATTCGACGCAACTTTATTTTATGTATATCAAGTTAAAAAATTTGTACGCTGGTGTCTGCATGCTATCAAAAGATTCTGTAATCAATGTACTATTAAAATGTATAATCGATGAA
This sequence comes from Prenolepis imparis, assembly GCF_030444845.1. Lineage (NCBI taxonomy): Eukaryota > Metazoa > Arthropoda > Insecta > Hymenoptera > Formicidae > Prenolepis > Prenolepis imparis. The sequence continues at coordinate 147,623 of NW_028141201.1, read as the reverse complement.
TTTTTGGCTCGTCTTTAAATATTTGAAATCGATACTTTTTTACCGCTGACCCCATTCGACGCAACTTTATTTTATGTATATCAAGTTAAAAAATTTGTACGCTGGTGTCTGCATGGTATCAAAAGATTCTGTAATCAATGTACTATTAAAATGTATAATCGATGAATTTTTGGCTCGTCTTAAAATATTAGAAATCGATACTTTTTTACCGCTGACCCTATGCGACGCAACCTTATTTTATGTATATCAAGTTAAAAAATTTGTACGCTGGTGTCTGTTTGGTACCAAATGGTTCTGTAATCAATGTACTATTAAAATGTATAATCGATGAATTTTTGGCTCGTCTTAAAATATTAGAAATCGATACTATTTTACCGCTGATCCTATGCGACGCAACCTTATTTTATGTATAGCAAATGAAAAAGTTTGTACGCTGTTGTCTGCTTGGTACCAAAAGATTCTGTAATCAATGTACTATTAAAATGTATAATCGATGAATTTTTGGCTCGTCTTAAAATATTAGAAATCGATACTTTATTACCGCTGACCCCATTCGACGCAACTTTATTTTATGTATATCAAGTTAAAAAATTTGTACGCTGGTGTCTGCATGCTATCAAAAGATTCTGTAATCAATGTACTATTAAAATGTATAATCGATGAATTTTTGGCTCGTCTTTAAATATTTGAAATCGATACTTTTTTACCGCTGACCCCATTCGACGCAACTTTATTTTATGTATATCAAGTTAAAAAATTTGTACGCTGGTGTCTGCATGGTATCAAAAGATTCTGTAATCAATGTACTATTAAAATGTATAATCGATGAATTTTTGGCTCGTCTTAAAATATTAGAAATCGATACTTTTTTACCGCTGACCCTATGCGACGCAACCTTATTTTATGTATATCAAGTTAAAAAATTTGTACGCTGGTGTCTGTTTGGTACCAAATGGTTCTGTAATCAATGTACTATTAAAATGTATAATCGATGAATTTTTGGCTCGTCTTAAAATATTAGAAATCGATACTATTTTACCGCTGACCCTATGCGACGCAACCTTATTTTATGTATAGCAAATGAAAAAGTTTGTACGCTGTTGTCTGCTTGGTACCAAAAGATTCTGTAATCAATGTACTATTAAAATGTATAATCGATGAATTTTTGGCTCGTCTTAAAATATTAGAAATCGATACTTTATTACCGCTGACCCCATTCGACGCAACTTTATTTTATGTATATCAAGTTAAAAAATTTGTACGCTGGTGTCTGTTTGGTACCAAATGGTTCTGTAATCAATGTACTATTAAAATGTATAATCGATGAATTTTTGGCTCGTCTTAAAATATTAGAAATCGATACTTTTTTACCGCTGACCCTATGCGACGCAACCTTATTTTATGTATATCAAGTTAAAAAATTTGTACGCTGGTGTCTGTTTGGTACCAAATGGTTCTGTAATCAATGTACTATTAAAATGTATAATCGATGAATTTTTGGCTCGTCTTAAAATATTAGAAATCGATACTATTTTACCGCTGACCCTATGCGACGCAACCTTATTTTATGTATAGCAAATGAAAAAGTTTGTACGCTGTTGTCTGCTTGGTACCAAAAGATTCTGTAATCAATGTACTATTAAAATGTATAATCGATGAATTTTTGGCTCGTCTTAAAATATTAGAAATCGATACTTTATTACCGCTGACCCCATTCGACGCAACTTTATTTTATGTATATCAAGTTAAAAAATTTGTACGCTGGTGTCTGTTTGGTACCAAATGGTTCTGTAATCAATGTACTATTAAAATGTATAATCGATGAATTTTTGGCTCGTCTTAAAATATTAGAAATCGATACTTTTTTACCGCTGACCCTATGCGACGCAACCTTATTTTATGTATATCAAGTTAAAAAATTTGTACGCTGGTGTCTGTTTGGTACCAAATGATTCTGTAATCAATGTACTATTAAAATGTATAATCGATGAATTTTTGGCTCGTCTTAAAATATTAGAAATCGATACTTTTTTACCGCTGACCCCATTCGACGCAACTTTATTTTATGTATATCAAGTTAAAAAATTTGTACGCTGGTGTCTGTTTGGTACCAAATGGTTCTGTAATCAATGTACTATTAAAATGTATAATCGATGAAAATTTGGCTCGTCTTAAAATATTAGAAATCCATACTTTTTTACCGCTGACCCTATGCGACGCAACCTTATTTTATGTATATCAAGTTAAATAATTTGTACGCTGGTGTCTGTTTGGTACCAAATGATTGTGTAATCAATGTACTATTAAAATGTATAATCGATGAATTTTTGGCTCGTCTTAAAATATTAGAAATCGATACTTTTTTACCGCTGACTCCATTCGACGCAACTTTATTTTATGTATATCAAGTTAAAAAATTTGTACGCTGGTGTCTGCATGCTATCAAAAGATTCTGTAATCAATGTACTATTAAAATGTATAATCGATGAATTTTTGGCTCGTCTTTAAATATTTGAAATCGATACTTTTTTACCGCTGACCCCATTCGACGCAACTTTATTTTATGTATATCAAGTTAAAAAATTTGTACGCTGGTGTCTGCATGGTATCAAAAGATTCTGTAATCAATGTACTATTAAAATGTATAATCGATGAATTTTTGGCTCGTCTTAAAATATTAGAAATCGATACTTTTTTACCGCTGACCCTATGCGACGCAACCTTATTTTATGTATATCAAGTTAAAAAATTTGTACGCTGGTGTCTGTTTGGTACCAAATGGTTCTGTAATCAATGTACTATTAAAATGTATAATCGATGAATTTTTGGCTCGTCTTAAAATATTAGAAATCGATACTATTTTACCGCTGACCCTATGCGACGCAACCTTATTTTATGTATAGCAAATGAAAAAGTTTGTACGCTGTTGTCTGCTTGGTACCAAAAGATTCTGTAATCAATGTACTATTAAAATGTATAATCGATGAATTTTTGGCTCGTCTTAAAATATTAGAAATCGATACTTTATTACCGCTGACCCCATTCGACGCAACTTTATTTTATGTATATCAAGTTAAAAAATTTGTACGCTGGTGTCTGTTTGGTACCAAATGGTTCTGTAATCAATGTACTATTAAAATGTATAATCGATGAATTTTTGGCTCGTCTTAAAATATTAGAAATCGATACTTTTTTACCGCTGACCCTATGCGACGCAACCTTATTTTATGTATATCAAGTTAAAAAATTTGTACGCTGGTGTCTGTTTGGTACCAAATGATTCTGTAATCAATGTACTATTAAAATGTATAATCGATGAATTTTTGGCTCGTCTTAAAATATTAGAAATCGATACTTTTTTACCGCTGACCCCATTCGACGCAACTTTATTTTATGTATATCAAGTTAAAAAATTTGTACGCTGGTGTCTGTTTGGTACCAAATGGTTCTGTAATCAATGTACTATTAAAATGTATAATCGATGAAAATTTGGCTCGTCTTAAAATATTAGAAATCCATACTTTTTTACCGCTGACCCTATGCGACGCAACCTTATTTTATGTATATCAAGTTAAATAATTTGTACGCTGGTGTCTGTTTGGTACCAAATGATTGTGTAATCAATGTACTATTAAAATGTATAATCGATGAATTTTTGGCTCGTCTTAAAATATTAGAAATCGATACTTTTTTACCGCTGACTCCATTCGACGCAACTTTATTTTATGTATATCAAGTTAAAAAATTTGTACGCTGGTGTCTGCATGCTATCAAAAGATTCTGTAATCAATGTACTATTAAAATGTATAATCGATGAATTTTTGGCTCGTCTTTAAATATTTGAAATCGATACTTTTTTACCGCTGACCCCATTCGACGCAACTTTATTTTATGTATATCAAGTTAAAAAATTTGTACGCTGGTGTCTGCATGGTATCAAAAGATTCTGTAATCAATGTACTATTAAAATGTATAATCGATGAATTTTTGGCTCGTCTTAAAATATTAGAAATCGATACTTTTTTACCGCTGACCCTATGCGACGCAACCTTATTTTATGTATATCAAGTTAAAAAATTTGTACGCTGGTGTCTGTTTGGTACCAAATGGTTCTGTAATCAATGTACTATTAAAATGTATAATCGATGAATTTTTGGCTCGTCTTAAAATATTAGAAATCGATACTATTTTACCGCTGATCCTATGCGACGCAACCTTATTTTATGTATAGCAAATGAAAAAGTTTGTACGCTGTTGTCTGCTTGGTACCAAAAGATTCTGTAATCAATGTACTATTAAAATGTATAATCGATGAATTTTTGGCTCGTCTTAAAATATTAGAAATCGATACTTTATTACCGCTGACCCCATTCGACGCAACTTTATTTTATGTATATCAAGTTAAAAAATTTGTACGCTGGTGTCTGCATGCTATCAAAAGATTCTGTAATCAATGTACTATTAAAATGTATAATCGATGAATTTTTGGCTCGTCTTTAAATATTTGAAATCGATACTTTTTTACCGCTGACCCCATTCGACGCAACTTTATTTTATGTATATCAAGTTAAAAAATTTGTACGCTGGTGTCTGCATGGTATCAAAAGATTCTGTAATCAATGTACTATTAAAATGTATAATCGATGAATTTTTGGCTCGTCTTAAAATATTAGAAATCGATACTTTTTTACCGCTGACCCTATGCGACGCAACCTTATTTTATGTATATCAAGTTAAAAAATTTGTACGCTGGTGTCTGTTTGGTACCAAATGGTTCTGTAATCAATGTACTATTAAAATGTATAATCGATGAATTTTTGGCTCGTCTTAAAATATTAGAAATCGATACTATTTTACCGCTGACCCTATGCGACGCAACCTTATTTTATGTATAGCAAATGAAAAAGTTTGTACGCTGTTGTCTGCTTGGTACCAAAAGATTCTGTAATCAATGTACTATTAAAATGTATAATCGATGAATTTTTGGCTCGTCTTAAAATATTAGAAATCGATACTTTATTACCGCTGACCCCATTCGACGCAACTTTATTTTATGTATATCAAGTTAAAAAATTTGTACGCTGGTGTCTGTTTGGTACCAAATGGTTCTGTAATCAATGTACTATTAAAATGTATAATCGATGAATTTTTGGCTCGTCTTAAAATATTAGAAATCGATACTTTTTTACCGCTGACCCTATGCGACGCAACCTTATTTTATGTATATCAAGTTAAAAAATTTGTACGCTGGTGTCTGTTTGGTACCAAATGATTCTGTAATCAATGTACTATTAAAATGTATAATCGATGAATTTTTGGCTCGTCTTAAAATATTAGAAATCGATACTTTTTTACCGCTGACCCCATTCGACGCAACTTTATTTTATGTATATCAAGTTAAAAAATTTGTACGCTGGTGTCTGTTAGGTACCAAATGGTTCTGTAATCAATGTACTATTAAAATGTATAATCGATGAAAATTTGGCTCGTCTTAAAATATTAGAAATCCATACTTTTTTACCGCTGACCCTATGCGACGCAACCTTATTTTATGTATATCAAGTTAAATAATTTGTACGCTGGTGTCTGTTTGGTACCAAATGATTGTGTAATCAATGTACTATTAAAATGTATAATCGATGAATTTTTGGCTCGTCTTAAAATATTAGAAATCGATACTTTTTTACCGCTGACTCCATTCGACGCAACTTTATTTTATGTATATCAAGTTAAAAAATTTGTACGCTGGTGTCTGCATGCTATCAAAAGATTCTGTAATCAATGTACTATTAAAATGTATAATCGATGAATTTTTGGCTCGTCTTTAAATATTTGAAATCGATACTTTTTTACCGCTGACCCCATTCGACGCAACTTTATTTTATGTATATCAAGTTAAAAAATTTGTACGCTGGTGTCTGCATGGTATCAAAAGATTCTGTAATCAATGTACTATTAAAATGTATAATCGATGAATTTTTGGCTCGTCTTAAAATATTAGAAATCGATACTTTTTTACCGCTGACCCTATGCGACGCAACCTTATTTTATGTATATCAAGTTAAAAAATTTGTACGCTGGTGTCTGTTTGGTACCAAATGGTTCTGTAATCAATGTACTATTAAAATGTATAATCGATGAATTTTTGGCTCGTCTTAAAATATTAGAAATCGATACTATTTTACCGCTGACCCTATGCGACGCAACCTTATTTTATGTATAGCAAATGAAAAAGTTTGTACGCTGTTGTCTGCTTGGTACCAAAAGATTCTGTAATCAATGTACTATTAAAATGTATAATCGATGAATTTTTGGCTCGTCTTAAAATATTAGAAATCGATACTTTATTACCGCTGACCCCATTCGACGCAACTTTATTTTATGTATATCAAGTTAAAAAATTTGTACGCTGGTGTCTGTTTGGTACCAAATGGTTCTGTAATCAATGTACTATTAAAATGTATAATCGATGAATTTTTGGCTCGTCTTAAAATATTAGAAATCGATACTTTTTTACCGCTGACCCTATGCGACGCAACCTTATTTTATGTATATCAAGTTAAAAAATTTGTACGCTGGTGTCTGTTTGGTACCAAATGATTCTGTAATCAATGTACTATTAAAATGTATAATCGATGAATTTTTGGCTCGTCTTAAAATATTAGAAATCGATACTTTTTTACCGCTGACCCCATTCGACGCAACTTTATTTTATGTATATCAAGTTAAAAAATTTGTACGCTGGTGTCTGTTTGGTACCAAATGGTTCTGTAATCAATGTACTATTAAAATGTATAATCGATGAAAATTTGGCTCGTCTTAAAATATTAGAAATCCATACTTTTTTACCGCTGACCCTATGCGACGCAACCTTATTTTATGTATATCAAGTTAAATAATTTGTACGCTGGTGTCTGTTTGGTACCAAATGATTGTGTAATCAATGTACTATTAAAATGTATAATCGATGAATTTTTGGCTCGTCTTAAAATATTAGAAATCGATACTTTTTTACCGCTGACTCCATTCGACGCAACTTTATTTTATGTATATCAAGTTAAAAAATTTGTACGCTGGTGTCTGCATGCTATCAAAAGATTCTGTAATCAATGTACTATTAAAATGTATAATCGATGAATTTTTGGCTCGTCTTTAAATATTTGAAATCGATACTTTTTTACCGCTGACCCCATTCGACGCAACTTTATTTTATGTATATCAAGTTAAAAAATTTGTACGCTGGTGTCTGCATGGTATCAAAAGATTCTGTAATCAATGTACTATTAAAATGTATAATCGATGAATTTTTGGCTCGTCTTAAAATATTAGAAATCGATACTTTTTTACCGCTGACCCTATGCGACGCAACCTTATTTTATGTATATCAAGTTAAAAAATTTGTACGCTGGTGTCTGTTTGGTACCAAATGGTTCTGTAATCAATGTACTATTAAAATGTATAATCGATGAATTTTTGGCTCGTCTTAAAATATTAGAAATCGATACTATTTTACCGCTGACCCTATGCGACGCAACCTTATTTTATGTATAGCAAATGAAAAAATTTGTACGCTGGTGTCTGTTTGGTACCAAATGGTTCTGTAATCAATGTACTATTAAAATGTATAATCGATGAAATTTTGGCTCGTCTTAAAATATTAGAAATCCATACTTTTTTACCGCTGACCCTATGCGACGCAACCTTATTTTATGTATATCAAGTTAAAAAATTTGTACGCTGGTGTCTGGTACCAAATGATTCTGTAATCAATGTACTATTAAAATGTATAATCGATGAATTTTTGGCTCGTCTTAAAATATTAGAAATCGATACTTTTTTACCGCTGACCCCATTCGACGCAACTTTATTTTATGTATATCAAGTTAAAAAATTTGTACGTTGGTGTCTGTTTGGTACCAAATGGTTCTGTAATCAATGTACTATTAAAATGTATAATCGATGAAATTTTGGCTCGTCTTAAAATATTAGAAATCCATACTTTTTTACCGCTGACCCTATGCGACGCAACCTTATTTTATGTATATCAAGTTAAAAAATTTGTACGCTGGTGTCTGTTTGGTACCAAATGATTCTGTAATCAATGTACTATTAAAATGTATAATCGATGAATTTTTGGCTCGTCTTAAAATATTAGAAATCGATACTTTTTTACCGCTGACCCCATTCGACGCAACTTTATTTTATGTATAGCAAGTTAAAAAATTTGTACGCTGGTGTCTGTTTGGTACCAAATGGTTCTGTAATCAATGTACTATTAAAATGTATAATCGATGAATTTTTGGCTCGTCTTAAAATATTAGAAATCGATACTTTATTACCGCTGACCCCATTCGACGCAACTTTATTTTATGTATATCAAGTTAAAAAATTTGTACGCTGGTGTCTGTTTGGTACCAAATGGTTCTGTAATCAATGTACTATTAAAATGTATAATCGATGAAATTTTGGCTCGTCTTAAAATATTAGAAATCCATACTTTTTTACCGCTGACCCTATGCGACGCAACCTTATTTTATGTATATCAAGTTAAAAAATTTGTACGCTGGTGTCTGTTTGGTACCAAATGATTCTGTAATCAATGTACTATTAAAATGTATAATCGATGAATTTTTGGCTCGTCTTAAAATATTAGAAATCGATACTTTTTTACCGCTGACCCCATTCGACGCAACTTTATTTTATGTATATCAAGTTAAAAAATTTGTACGTTGGTGTCTGTTTGGTACCAAATGGTTCTGTAATCAATGTACTATTAAAATGTATAATCGATGAAATTTTGGCTCGTCTTAAAATATTAGAAATCCATACTTTTTTACCGCTGACCCTATGCGACGCAACCTTATTTTATGTATATCAAGTTAAAAAATTTGTACGCTGGTGTCTGTTTGGTACCAAATGATTCTGTAATCAATGTACTATTAAAATGTATAATCGATGAATTTTTGGCTCGTCTTAAAATATTAGAAATCGATACTTTTTTACCGCTGACCCCATTCGACGCAACTTTATTTTATGTATAGCAAGTTAAAAAATTTGTACGCTGGTGTCTGTTTGGTACCAAATGATTCTGTAATCAATGTACTATTAAAATGTATAATCGATGAATTTTTGGCTCGTCTTAAAATATTAGAAATCGATACTTTTTTACCGCTGACCCTATGCGACGCAACCTTATTTTATGTATATCAAGTTAAAAAATTTGTACGCTGGTGTCTGTTTGGTACCAAATGATTCTGTAATCAATGTACTATTAAAATGTATAATCGATGAATTTTTGGCTCGTCTTAAAATATTAGAAATCGATACTTTTTTACCGCTGACCCTATGCGACGCAACCTTATTTTATGTATATCAAGTTAAAAAATTTGTACGCTGGTGTCTGTTTGGTACCAAATGATTCTGTAATCAATGTACTATTAAAATGTATAATCGATGAATTTTTGGCTCGTCTTAAAATATTAGAAATCGATACTTTTTTACCGCTGACCCCATTCGACGCAACTTTATTTTATGTATATCAAGTTAAAAAATTTGTACGCTGGTGTCTGTTTGGTACCAAATGGTTCTGTAATCAATGTACTATTAAAATGTATAATCGATGAAAATTTGGCTCGTCTTAAAATATTAGAAATCGATACTTTTTTACCGCTGACCCTATGCGACGCAACCTTATTTTATGTATATCAAGTTAAAAAATTTGTACGCTGGTGTCTGTTTGGTACCAAATGATTCTGTAATCAATGTACTATTAAAATGTATAATCGATGAATTTTTGGCTCGTCTTAAAATATTAGAAATCGATACTTTTTTACCGCTGACCCCATTCGACGCAACTTTATTTTATGTATATCAAGTTAAAAAATTTGTACGCTGGTGTCTGTTTGGTACCAAATGGTTCTGTAATCAATGTACTATTAAAATGTATAATCGATGAAAATTTGGCTCGTCTTAAAATATTAGAAATCCATACTTTTTTACCGCTGACCCTATGCGACGCAACCTTATTTTATGTATATCAAGTTAAATAATTTGTACGCTGGTGTCTGTTTGGTACCAAATGATTGTGTAATCAATGTACTATTAAAATGTATAATCGATGAATTTTTGGCTCGTCTTAAAATATTAGAAATCGATACTTTTTTACCGCTGACTCCATTCGACGCAACTTTATTTTATGTATATCAAGTTAAAAAATTTGTACGCTGGTGTCTGCATGCTATCAAAAGATTCTGTAATCAATGTACTATTAAAATGTATAATCGATGAATTTTTGGCTCGTCTTTAAATATTTGAAATCGATACTTTTTTACCGCTGACCCCATTCGACGCAACTTTATTTTATGTATATCAAGTTAAAAAATTTGTACGCTGGTGTCTGCATGGTATCAAAAGATTCTGTAATCAATGTACTATTAAAATGTATAATCGATGAATTTTTGGCTCGTCTTAAAATATTAGAAATCGATACTTTTTTACCGCTGACCCTATGCGACGCAACCTTATTTTATGTATATCAAGTTAAAAAATTTGTACGCTGGAGTCTGTTTGGTACCAAATGGTTCTGTAATCAATGTACTATTAAAATGTATAATCGATGAATTTTTGGCTCGTCTTAAAATATTAGAAATCGATACTATTTTACCGCTGACCCTATGCGACGCAACCTTATTTTATGTATAGCAAATGAAAAAGTTTGTACGCTGTTGTCTCCTTGGTACCAAAAGATTCTGTAATCAATGTACTATTAAAATGTATAATCGATGAATTTTTGGCTCGTCTTAAAATATTAGAAATCGATACTTTATTACCGCTGACCCCATTCGACGCAACTTTATTTTATGTATATCAAGTTAAAAAATTTGTACGCTGGTGTCTGTTTGGTACCAAATGGTTCTGTAATCAATGTACTATTAAAATGTATAATCGATGAAATTTTGGCTCGTCTTAAAATATTAGAAATCCATACTTTTTTACCGCTGACCCTATGCGACGCAACCTTATTTTATGTATATCAAGTTAAAAAATTTGTACGCTGGTGTCTGTTTGGTACCAAATGATTCTGTAATCAATGTACTATTAAAATGTATAATCGATGAATTTTTGGCTCGTCTTAAAATATTAGAAATCGATACTTTTTTACCGCTGACCCCATTCGACGCAACTTTATTTTATGTATATCAAGTTAAAAAATTTGTACGTTGGTGTCTGTTTGGTACCAAATGGTTCTGTAATCAATGTACTATTAAAATGTATAATCGATGAAATTTTGGCTCGTCTTAAAATATTAGAAATCCATACTTTTTTACCGCTGACCCTATGCGACGCAACCTTATTTTATGTATATCAAGTTAAAAAATTTGTACGCTGGTGTCTGTTTGGTACCAAATGATTCTGTAATCAATGTACTATTAAAATGTATAATCGATGAATTTTTGGCTCGTCTTAAAATATTAGAAATCGATACTTTTTTACCGCTGACCCCATTCGACGCAACTTTATTTTATGTATAGCAAGTTAAAAAATTTGTACGCTGGTGTCTGTTTGGTACCAAATGGTTCTGTAATCAATGTACTATTAAAATGTATAATCGATGAATTTTTGGCTCGTCTTAAAATATTAGAAATCGATACTTTATTACCGCTGACCCCATTCGACGCAACTTTATTTTATGTATATCAAGTTAAAAAATTTGTACGCTGGTGTCTGTTTGGTACCAAATGGTTCTGTAATCAATGTACTATTAAAATGTATAATCGATGAAATTTTGGCTCGTCTTAAAATATTAGAAATCCATACTTTTTTACCGCTGACCCTATGCGACGCAACCTTATTTTATGTATATCAAGTTAAAAAATTTGTACGCTGGTGTCTGTTTGGTACCAAATGATTCTGTAATCAATGTACTATTAAAATGTATAATCGATGAATTTTTGGCTCGTCTTAAAATATTAGAAATCGATACTTTTTTACCGCTGACCCCATTCGACGCAACTTTATTTTATGTATATCAAGTTAAAAAATTTGTACGTTGGTGTCTGTTTGGTACCAAATGGTTCTGTAATCAATGTACTATTAAAATGTATAATCGATGAAATTTTGGCTCGTCTTAAAATATTAGAAATCCATACTTTTTTACCGCTGACCCTATGCGACGCAACCTTATTTTATGTATATCAAGTTAAAAAATTTGTACGCTGGTGTCTGTTTGGTACCAAATGATTCTGTAATCAATGTACTATTAAAATGTATAATCGATGAATTTTTGGCTCGTCTTAAAATATTAGAAATCGATACTTTTTTACCGCTGACCCCATTCGACGCAACTTTATTTTATGTATAGCAAGTTAAAAAATTTGTACGCTGGTGTCTGTTTGGTACCAAATGGTTCTGTAATCAATGTACTATTAAAATGTATAATCGATGAATTTTTGGCTCGTCTTAAAATATTAGAAATCGATACTTTTTTACCGCTGACCCTATGCGACGCAACCTTATTTTATGTATATCAAGTTAAAAAATTTGTACGCTGGTGTCTGTTTGGTACCAAATGATTCTGTAATCAATGTACTATTAAAATGTATAATCGATGAATTTTTGGCTCGTCTTAAAATATTAGAAATCGATACTTTTTTACCGCTGACCCCATTCGACGCAACTTTATTTTATGTATATCAAGTTAAAAAATTTGTACGCTGGTGTCTGTTTGGTACCAAATGGTTCTGTAATCAATGTACTATTAAAATGTATAATCGATGAAAATTTGGCTCGTCTTAAAATATTAGAAATCGATACTTTTTTACCGCTGACCCTATGCGACGCAACCTTATTTTATGTATATCAAGTTAAAAAATTTGTACGCTGGTGTCTGTTTGGTACCAAATGATTCTGTAATCAATGTACTATTAAAATGTATAATCGATGAATTTTTGGCTCGTCTTAAAATATTAGAAATCGATACTTTTTTACCGCTGACCCCATTCGACGCAACTTTATTTTATGTATATCAAGTTAAAAAATTTGTACGCTGGTGTCTGTTTGGTACCAAATGGTTCTGTAATCAATGTACTATTAAAATGTATAATCGATGAAAATTTGGCTCGTCTTAAAATATTAGAAATCCATACTTTTTTACCGCTGACCCTATGCGACGCAACCTTATTTTATGTATATCAAGTTAAATAATTTGTACGCTGGTGTCTGTTTGGTACCAAATGATTGTGTAATCAATGTACTATTAAAATGTATAATCGATGAATTTTTGGCTCGTCTTAAAATATTAGAAATCGATACTTTTTTACCGCTGACTCCATTCGACGCAACTTTATTTTATGTATATCAAGTTAAAAAATTTGTACGCTGGTGTCTGCATGCTATCAAAAGATTCTGTAATCAATGTACTATTAAAATGTATAATCGATGAATTTTTTGCTCGTCTTTAAATATTTGAAATCGATACTTTTTTACCGCTGACCCCATTCGACGCAACTTTATTTTATGTATATCAAGTTAAAAAATTTGTACGCTGGTGTCTGCATGGTATCAAAAGATTCTGTAATCAATGTACTATTAAAATGTATAATCGATGAATTTTTGGCTCGTCTTAAAATATTAGAAATCGATACTTTTTTACCGCTGACCCTATGCGACGCAACCTTATTTTATGTATATCAAGTTAAAAAATTTGTACGCTGGTGTCTGTTTGGTACCAAATGGTTCTGTAATCAATGTACTATTAAAATGTATAATCGATGAATTTTTGGCTCGTCTTAAAATATTAGAAATCGATACTATTTTACCGCTGACCCTATGCGACGCAACCTTATTTTATGTATAGCAAATGAAAAAGTTTGTACGCTGTTGTCTCCTTGGTACCAAAAGATTCTGTAATCAATGTACTATTAAAATGTATAATCGATGAATTTTTGGCTCGTCTTAAAATATTAGAAATCGATACTTTATTACCGCTGACCCCATTCGACGCAACTTTATTTTATGTATATCAAGTTAAAAAATTTGTACGCTGGTGTCTGTTTGGTACCAAATGGTTCTGTAATCAATGTACTATTAAAATGTATAATCGATGAAATTTTGGCTCGTCTTAAAATATTAGAAATCCATACTTTTTTACCGCTGACCCTATGCGACGCAACCTTATTTTATGTATATCAAGTTAAAAAATTTGTACGCTGGTGTCTGTTTGGTACCAAATGATTCTGTAATCAATGTACTATTAAAATGTATAATCGATGAATTTTTGGCTCGTCTTAAAATATTAGAAATCGATACTTTTTTACCGCTGACCCCATTCGACGCAACTTTATTTTATGTATATCAAGTTAAAAAATTTGTACGTTGGTGTCTGTTTGGTACCAAATGGTTCTGTAATCAATGTACTATTAAAATGTATAATCGATGAAATTTTGGCTCGTCTTAAAATATTAGAAATCCATACTTTTTTACCGCTGACCCTATGCGACGCAACCTTATTTTATGTATATCAAGTTAAAAAATTTGTACGCTGGTGTCTGTTTGGTACCAAATGATTCTGTAATCAATGTACTATTAAAATGTATAATCGATGAATTTTTGGCTCGTCTTAAAATATTAGAAATCGATACTTTTTTACCGCTGACCCCATTCGACGCAACTTTATTTTATGTATAGCAAGTTAAAAAATTTGTACGCTGGTGTCTGTTTGGTACCAAATGGTTCTGTAATCAATGTACTATTAAAATGTATAATCGATGAATTTTTGGCTCGTCTTAAAATATTAGAAATCGATACTTTATTACCGCTGACCCCATTCGACGCAACTTTATTTTATGTATATCAAGTTAAAAAATTTGTACGCTGGTGTCTGTTTGGTACCAAATGGTTCTGTAATCAATGTACTATTAAAATGTATAATCGATGAAATTTTGGCTCGTCTTAAAATATTAGAAATCCATACTTTTTTACCGCTGACCCTATGCGACGCAACCTTATTTTATGTATATCAAGTTAAAAAATTTGTACGCTGGTGTCTGTTTGGTACCAAATGATTCTGTAATCAATGTACTATTAAAATGTATAATCGATGAATTTTTGGCTCGTCTTAAAATATTAGAAATCGATACTTTTTTACCGCTGACCCCATTCGACGCAACTTTATTTTATGTATATCAAGTTAAAAAATTTGTACGTTGGTGTCTGTTTGGTACCAAATGGTTCTGTAATCAATGTACTATTAAAATGTATAATCGATGAAATTTTGGCTCGTCTTAAAATATTAGAAATCCATACTTTTTTACCGCTGACCCTATGCGACGCAACCTTATTTTATGTATATCAAGTTAAAAAATTTGTACGCTGGTGTCTGTTTGGTACCAAATGATTCTGTAATCAATGTACTATTAAAATGTATAATCGATGAATTTTTGGCTCGTCTTAAAATATTAGAAATCGATACTTTTTTACCGCTGACCCCATTCGACGCAACTTTATTTTATGTATAGCAAGTTAAAAAATTTGTACGCTGGTGTCTGTTTGGTACCAAATGGTTCTGTAATCAATGTACTATTAAAATGTATAATCGATGAATTTTTGGCTCGTCTTAAAATATTAGAAATCGATACTTTTTTACCGCTGACCCTATGCGACGCAACCTTATTTTATGTATATCAAGTTAAAAAATTTGTACGCTGGTGTCTGTTTGGTACCAAATGATTCTGTAATCAATGTACTATTAAAATGTATAATCGATGAATTTTTGGCTCGTCTTAAAATATTAGAAATCGATACTTTTTTACCGCTGACCCTATGCGACGCAACCTTATTTTATGTATATCAAGTTAAAAAATTTGTACGCTGGTGTCTGTTTGGTACCAAATGATTCTGTAATCAATGTACTATTAAAATGTATAATCGATGAATTTTTGGCTCGTCTTAAAATATTAGAAATCGATACTTTTTTACCGCTGACCCTATGCGACGCAACCTTATTTTATGTATATCAAGTTAAAAAATTTGTACGCTGGTGTCTGTTTGGTACCAAATGGTTCTGTAATCAATGTACTATTAAAATGTATAATCGATGAAAATTTGGCTCGTCTTAAAATATTAGAAATCGATACTTTTTTACCGCTGACCCTATGCGACGCAACCTTATTTTATGTATATCAAGTTAAAAAATTTGTACGCTGGTGTCTGTTTGGTACCAAATGATTCTGTAATCAATGTACTATTAAAATGTATAATCGATGAATTTTTGGCTCGTCTTAAAATATTAGAAATCGATACTTTTTTACCGCTGACCCCATTCGACGCAACTTTATTTTATGTATATCAAGTTAAAAAATTTGTACGCTGGTGTCTGTTTGGTACCAAATGGTTCTGTAATCAATGTACTATTAAAATGTATAATCGATGAAAATTTGGCTCGTCTTAAAATATTAGAAATCCATACTTTTTTACCGCTGACCCTATGCGACGCAACCTTATTTTATGTATATCAAGTTAAATAATTTGTACGCTGGTGTCTGTTTGGTACCAAATGATTGTGTAATCAATGTACTATTAAAATGTATAATCGATGAATTTTTGGCTCGTCTTAAAATATTAGAAATCGATACTTTTTTACCGCTGACTCCATTCGACGCAACTTTATTTTATGTATATCAAGTTAAAAAATTTGTACGCTGGTGTCTGCATGCTATCAAAAGATTCTGTAATCAATGTACTATTAAAATGTATAATCGATGAATTTTTGGCTCGTCTTTAAATATTTGAAATCGATACTTTTTTACCGCTGACCCCATTCGACGCAACTTTATTTTATGTATATCAAGTTAAAAAATTTGTACGCTGGTGTCTGCATGGTATCAAAAGATTCTGTAATCAATGTACTATTAAAATGTATAATCGATGAATTTTTGGCTCGTCTTAAAATATTAGAAATCGATACTTTTTTACCGCTGACCCTATGCGACGCAACCTTATTTTATGTATATCAAGTTAAAAAATTTGTACGCTGGTGTCTGTTTGGTACCAAATGGTTCTGTAATCAATGTACTATTAAAATGTATAATCGATGAATTTTTGGCTCGTCTTAAAATATTAGAAATCGATACTATTTTACCGCTGACCCTATGCGACGCAACCTTATTTTATGTATAGCAAATGAAAAAGTTTGTACGCTGTTGTCTGCTTGGTACCAAAAGATTCTGTAATCAATGTACTATTAAAATGTATAATCGATGAATTTTTGGCTCGTCTTAAAATATTAGAAATCGATACTTTATTACCGCTGACCCCATTCGACGCAACTTTATTTTATGTATATCAAGTTAAAAAATTTGTACGCTGGTGTCTGTTTGGTACCAAATGGTTCTGTAATCAATGTACTATTAAAATGTATAATCGATGAAATTTTGGCTCGTCTTAAAATATTAGAAATCCATACTTTTTTACCGCTGACCCTATGCGACGCAACCTTATTTTATGTATATCAAGTTAAAAAATTTGTACGCTGGTGTCTGTTTGGTACCAAATGATTCTGTAATCAATGTACTATTAAAATGTATAATCGATGAATTTTTGGCTCGTCTTAAAATATTAGAAATCGATACTTTTTTACCGCTGACCCCATTCGACGCAACTTTATTTTATGTATATCAAGTTAAAAAATTTGTACGTTGGTGTCTGTTTGGTACCAAATGGTTCTGTAATCAATGTACTATTAAAATGTATAATCGATGAAATTTTGGCTCGTCTTAAAATATTAGAAATCCATACTTTTTTACCGCTGACCCTATGCGACGCAACCTTATTTTATGTATATCAAGTTAAAAAATTTGTACGCTGGTGTCTGTTTGGTACCAAATGATTCTGTAATCAATGTACTATTAAAATGTATAATCGATGAATTTTTGGCTCGTCTTAAAATATTAGAAATCGATACTTTTTTACCGCTGACCCCATTCGACGCAACTTTATTTTATGTATAGCAAGTTAAAAAATTTGTACGCTGGTGTCTGTTTGGTACCAAATGGTTCTGTAATCAATGTACTATTAAAATGTATAATCGATGAATTTTTGGCTCGTCTTAAAATATTAGAAATCGATACTTTATTACCGCTGACCCCATTCGACGCAACTTTATTTTATGTATATCAAGTTAAAAAATTTGTACGCTGGTGTCTGTTTGGTACCAAATGGTTCTGTAATCAATGTACTATTAAAATGTATAATCGATGAAATTTTGGCTCGTCTTAAAATATTAGAAATCCATACTTTTTTACCGCTGACCCTATGCGACGCAACCTTATTTTATGTATATCAAGTTAAAAAATTTGTACGCTGGTGTCTGTTTGGTACCAAATGATTCTGTAATCAATGTACTATTAAAATGTATAATCGATGAATTTTTGGCTCGTCTTAAAATATTAGAAATCGATACTTTTTTACCGCTGACCCCATTCGACGCAACTTTATTTTATGTATATCAAGTTAAAAAATTTGTACGTTGGTGTCTGTTTGGTACCAAATGGTTCTGTAATCAATGTACTATTAAAATGTATAATCGATGAAATTTTGGCTCGTCTTAAAATATTAGAAATCCATACTTTTTTACCGCTGACCCTATGCGACGCAACCTTATTTTATGTATATCAAGTTAAAAAATTTGTACGCTGGTGTCTGTTTGGTACCAAATGATTCTGTAATCAATGTACTATTAAAATGTATAATCGATGAATTTTTGGCTCGTCTTAAAATATTAGAAATCGATACTTTTTTACCGCTGACCCCATTCGACGCAACTTTATTTTATGTATAGCAAGTTAAAAAATTTGTACGCTGGTGTCTGTTTGGTACCAAATGGTTCTGTAATCAATGTACTATTAAAATGTATAATCGATGAAATTTTGGCTCGTCTTAAAATATTGGAAATCCATACTTTTTTACCGCTGACCCTATGCGACGCAACCTTATTTTATGTATATCAAGTTAAAAAATTTGTACGCTGGTGTCTGTTTGGTACCAAATGATTCTGTAATCAATGTACTATTAAAATGTATAATCGATGAATTTTTGGTTCGTCTTTAAATATTTGTAATCGATACTTTTTTACCGCTGACCCCATTCGACGCAACTTTATTTTATGTATATCAAGTTAAAAAATTTGTACGCTGGTGTCTGCATGGTATCAAAAGATTCTGTAATCAATGTACTATTAAAATGTATAATCGATGAATTTTTGGCTCGTCTTAAAATATTAGAAATCGATACTTTTTTACCGCTGACCCTATGCGACGCAACCTTATTTTATGTATATCAAGTTAAAAAATTTGTACGCTGGTGTCTGTTTGGTACCAAATGATTCTGTAATCAATGTACTATTAAAATGTATAATCGATGAATTTTTGGCTCGTCTTAAAATATTAGAAATCGATACTTTTTTACCGCTGACCCCATTCGACGCAACTTTATTTTATGTATATCAAGTTAAAAAATTTGTACGCTGGTGTCTGTTTGGTACCAAATGGTTCTGTAATCAATGTACTATTAAAATGTATAATCGATGAAATTTTGGCTCGTCTTAAAATATTAGAAATCCATACTTTTTTACCGCTGACCCTATGCGACGCAACCTTATTTTATGTATATCAAGTTAAAAAATTTGTACGCTGGTGTCTGTTTGGTACCAAATGATTCTGTAATCAATGTACTATTAAAATGTATAATCGATGAATTTTTGGCTCGTCTTAAAATATTAGAAATCGATACTTTTTTACCGCTGACCCTATGCGACGCAACCTTATTTTATGTATATCAAGTTAAAAAATTTGTACGCTGGTGTCTGGTACCAAATGATTCTGTAATCAATGTACTATTAAAATGTATAATCGATGAATTTTTGGCTCGTCTTTAAATATTTGTAATCGATACTTTTTTACCGCTGACCCTATGCGACGCAACCTTATTTTATGTATATCAAGTTAAAAAATTTGTACGCTGGTGTCTGTTTGGTACCAAATGATTCTGTAATCAATGTACTATTAAAATGTATAATCGATGAATTTTTGGCTCGTCTTTAAATATTTGTAATCGATACTTTTTTACCGCTGACCCTATGCGACGCAACCTTATTTTATGTATATCAAGTTAAAAAATTTGTACGCTGGTGTCTGTTTGGTACCAAATGATTCTGTAATCAATGTACTATTAAAATGTATAATCGATGAATTTTTGGCTCGTCTTAAAATATTAGAAATCGATACTTTTTTACCGCTGACCCTATGCGACGCAACCTTATTTTATGTATATCAAGTTAAAAAATTTGTACGCTGGTGTCTGTTTGGTACCAAATGATTCTGTAATCAATGTACTATTAAAATGTATAATCGATGAATTTTTGGCTCGTCTTAAAATATTAGAAATCGATACTTTTTTACCGCTGACCCCATTCGACGCAACTTTATTTTATGTATATCAAGTTAAAAAATTTGTACGCTGGTGTCTGTTTGGTACCAAATGGTTCTGTAATCAATGTACTATTAAAATGTATAATCGATGAAAATTTGGCTCGTCTTAAAATATTAGAAATCCATACTTTTTTACCGCTGACCCTATGCGACGCAACCTTATTTTATGTATATCAAGTTAAATAATTTGTACGCTGGTGTCTGTTTGGTACCAAATGATTGTGTAATCAATGTACTATTAAAATGTATAATCGATGAATTTTTGGCTCGTCTTAAAATATTAGAAATCCATACTTTTTTACCGCTGACTCCATTCGACGCAACTTTATTTTATGTATATCAAGTTAAAAAATTTGTACGCTGGTGTCTGCATGCTATCAAAAGATTCTGTAATCAATGTATTATTAAAATGTATAATCGATGAATTTTTGGCTCGTCTTTAAATATTTGAAATCGATACTTTTTTACCGCTGACTCCATTCGACGCAACATTATTTTATGTATATCAAGTTAAAAAATTTGTACGCTGGTGTCTGCATGGTATCAAAAGATTCTGTAATCAATGTACTATTAAAATGTATAATCGATGAATTTTTGGCTCGTCTTAAAATATTAGAAATCGATACTATTTTACCGCTGACCCTATGCGACGCAACCTTATTTTATGTATATCAAGTTAAAAAATTTGTACGCTGGTGTCTGTTTGGTACCAAATGATTCTGTAATCAATGTACTATTAAAATGTATAATCGATGAAATTTTGGCTCGTCTTAAAATATTAGAAATCCATACTTTTTTACCGCTGACCCTATGCGACGCAACCTTATTTTATGTATATCAAGTTAAAAAATTTGTACGCTGGTGTCTGTTTGGTACCAAATGATTCTGTAATCAATGTACTATTAAAATGTATAATCGATGAATTTTTGGCTCGTCTTAAAATATTAGAAATCGATACTTTTTTACCGCTGACCCCATTTGACGCAACTTTATTTTATGTATAGCAAGTTAAAAAATTTGTACGCTGGTGTCTGTTTGATACCAAATGGTTCTGTAATCAATGTACTATTAAAATGTATAATCGATGAATTTTTGGCTCGTCTTAAAATATTAGATATCGATACTTTTTTACCGCTGACCCTATGCGACGCAACCTTATTTTATGTAGTATATCAAGTTAAAAAATTTGTACGCTGGTGTCTGTTTGGTACCAAATGATTCTGTAATCAATGTACTATTAAAATGTATAATCGATGAATTTTTGGCTCGTCTTAAAATATTAGAAATCGATACTTTTTTACCGCTGACCCCATTCGACGCAACTTTATTTTATGTATATCAAGTTAAAAAATTTGTACACTGGTGTCTGTTTGGTACCAAATGGTTCTGTAATCAATGTACTATTAAAATGTATAATCGATGAAATTTTGGCTCGTCTTAAAATATTAGAAATCCATACTTTTTTACCGCTGACCCTATGCGACGCAACCTTATTTTATGTATATCAAGTTAAAAAATTTGTACGCTGGTGTCTGTTTGGTACCAAATGATTCTGTAATCAATGTACTATTAAAATGTATAATCGATGAATTTTTGGCTCGTCTTAAAATATTAGAAATCGATACTTTTTTACCGCTGACCCTATGCGACGCAACCTTATTTTATGTATATCAAGTTAAAAAATTTGTACGCTGGTGTCTGGTACCAAATGATTCTGTAATCAATGTACTATTAAAATGTATAATCGATGAATTTTTGGCTCGTCTTAAAATATTAGAAATCGATACTTTTTTACCGCTGACCCTATGCGACGCAACCTTATTTTATGTATATCAAGTTAAAAAATTTGTACGCTGGTGTCTGTTTGGTACCAAATGATTCTGTAATCAATGTACTATTAAAATGTATAATCGATGAATTTTTGGCTCGTCTTAAAATATTAGAAATCGATACTTTTTTACCGCTGACCCTATGCGACGCAACCTTATTTTATGTATATCAAGTTAAAAAATTTGTACGCTGGTGTCTGTTTGGTACCAAATGATTCTGTAATCAATGTACTATTAAAATGTATAATCGATGAATTTTTGGCTCGTCTTAAAATATTAGAAATCGATACTTTTTTACCGCTGACCCCATTCGACGCAACTTTATTTTATGTATATCAAGTTAAAAAATTTGTACGCTGGTGTCTGTTTGGTACCAAATGGTTCTGTAATCAATGTACTATTAAAATGTATAATCGATGAAAATTTGGCTCGTCTTAAAATATTAGAAATCCATACTTTTTTACCGCTGACCCTATGCGACGCAACCTTATTTTATGTATATCAAGTTAAATAATTTGTACGCTGGTGTCTGTTTGGTACCAAATGATTGTGTAATCAATGTACTATTAAAATGTATAATCGATGAATTTTTGGCTCGTCTTAAAATATTAGAAATCGATACTTTTTTACCGCTGACTCCATTCGACGCAACTTTATTTTATGTATATCAAGTTAAAAAATTTGTACGCTGGTGTCTGCATGCTATCAAAAGATTCTGTAATCAATGTACTATTAAAATGTATAATCGATGAATTTTTGGCTCGTCTTTAAATATTTGAAATCGATACTTTTTTACCGCTGACCCCATTCGACGCAACTTTATTTTATGTATATCAAGTTAAAAAATTTGTACGCTGGTGTCTGCATGGTATCAAAAGATTCTGTAATCAATGTACTATTAAAATGTATAATCGATGAATTTTTGGCTCGTCTTAAAATATTAGAAATCGATACTTTTTTACCGCTGACCCTATGCGACGCAACCTTATTTTATGTATATCAAGTTAAAAAATTTGTACGCTGGTGTCTGTTTGGTACCAAATGGTTCTGTAATCAATGTACTATTAAAATGTATAATCGATGAATTTTTGGCTCGTCTTAAAATATTAGAAATCGATACTTTTTTACCGCTGACCCTATGCGACGCATCCTTAATTTATGTATAGCAAATGAAAAAGTTTGTATGCTGTTGTCTGCTTGGTACCAAAAGATTCTGTAATCAATGTACTATTAAAATGTATAATCGATGAATTTTTGGCTCGTCTTAAAATATTAGAAATCGATACTTTTTTACCGCTGACCCTATGCGACGCAACCTTATTTTATGTATATCAAGTTAAAAAATTTGTACGCTGGTGTCTGTTTGGTACCAAATGATTCTGTAATCAATGTACTATTAAAATGTATAATCGATGAATTTTTGGCTCGTCTTAAAATATTAGAAATCGATACTTTATTACCGCTGACCCCATTCGACGCAACTTTATTTTATGTATATCAAGTTAAAAAATTTGTACGCTGGTGTCTGTTTGGTACCAAATGGTTCTGTAATCAATGTACTATTAAAATGTATAATCGATGAAATTTTGGCTCGTCTTAAAATATTAGAAATCCATACTTTTTTACCGCTGACCCTATGCGACGCAACCTTATTTTATGTATATCAAGTTAAAAAATTTGTACGCTGGTGTCTGTTTGGTACCAAATGATTCTGTAATCAATGTACTATTAAAATGTATAATCGATGAATTTTTGGCTCGTCTTAAAATATTAGAAATCGATACTTTTTTACCGCTGACCCCATTTGACGCAACTTTATTTTATGTATAGCAAGTTAAAAAATTTGTACGCTGGTGTCTGTTTGGTACCAAATGGTTCTGTAATCAATGTACTATTAAAATGTATAATCGATGAATTTTTGGCTCGTCTTAAAATATTAGAAATCGATACTTTTTTACCGCTGACCCTATGCGACGCAACCTTATTTTATGTATATCAAGTTAAAAAATTTGTACGCTGGTGTCTGTTTGGTACCAAATGATTCTGTAATCAATGTACTATTAAAATGTATAATCGATGAATTTTTGGCTCGTCTTAAAATATTAGAAATCGATACTTTTTTACCGATGACCCCATTCGACGCAACCTTATTTTATGTATATCAAGTTAAAAAATTTGTACGCTGGTGTCTGTTTGGTACCAAATGGTTCTGTAATCAATGTACTATTAAAATGTATAATCGATGAAATTTTGGCTCGTCTTAAAATATTAGAAATCCATACTTTTTTACCGCTGACCCTATGCGACGCAACCTTATTTTATGTATATCAAGTTAAAAAATTTGTACGCTGGTGTCTGTTTGGTACCAAATGATTCTGTAATCAATGTACTATTAAAATGTATAATCGATGAATTTTTGGCTCGTCTTAAAATATTAGAAATCGATACTTTTTTACCGCTGACCCTATGCGACGCAACCTTATTTTATGTATATCAAGTTAAAAAATTTGTACGCTGGTGTCTGTTTGGTACCAAATGATTCTGTAATCAATGTACTATTAAAATGTATAATCGATGAATTTTTGGCTCATCTTTAAATATTTGTAATCGATACTTTTTTACCGCTGACCCCATTCGACGCAACTTTATTTTATGTATATCAAGTTAAAAAATTTGTACGCTGGTGTCTGCATGGTATCAAAAGATTCTGTAATCAATGTACTATTAAAATGTATAATCGATGAATTTTTGGCTCGTCTTAAAATATTAGAAATCGATACTTTTTTACCGCTGACCCTATGCGACGCAACCTTATTTTATGTATATCAAGTTAAAAAATTTGTACGCTGGTGTCTGTTTGGTACCAAATGATTCTGTAATCAATGTACTATTAAAATGTATAATCGATGAATTTTTGGCTCGTCTTAAAATATTAGAAATCGATACTTTTTTACCGCTGACCCCATTCGACGCAACTTTATTTTATGTATATCAAGTTAAAAAATTTGTACGCTGGTGTCTGTTTGGTACCAAATGGTTCTGTAATCAATGTACTATTAAAATGTATAATCGATGAAAATTTGGCTCGTCTTAAAATATTAGAAATCCATACTTTTTTACCGCTGACCCTATGCGACGCAACCTTATTTTATGTATATCAAGTTAAAAAATTTGTACGCTGGTGTCTGTTTGGTACCAAATGATTCTGTAATCAATGTACTATTAAAATGTATAATCGATGAATTTTTGGCTCGTCTTTAAATATTTGTAATCGATACTTTTTTACCGCTGACCCCATTCGACGCAACTTTATTTTATGTATGGTATCAAAAGATTCTGTAATCAATGTACTATTAAAATGTATAATCGATGAATTTTTGGCTCGTCTTAAAATATTAGAAATCGATACTTTTTTACCGCTGACCCTATGCGACGCAACCTTATTTTATGTATATCAAGTTAAATAATTTGTACGCTGGTGTCTGTTTGGTACCAAATGATTGTGTAATCAATGTACTATTAAAATGTATAATCGATGAATTTTTGGCTCGTCTTAAAATATTAGAAATCGATACTTTTTTACCGCTGACTCCATTCGACGCAACTTTATTTTATGTATATCAAGTTAAAAAATTTGTACGCTGGTGTCTGCATGCTCTCAAAAGATTCTGTAATCAATGTACTATTAAAATGTATAATCGATGAATTTTTGGCTCGTCTTTAAATATTTGAAATCGATACTTTTTTACCGCTGACCCCATTCGACGCATCTTTATTTTATGTATATCAAGTTAAAAAATTTGTACGCTGGTGTCTGTTTGGTACCAAATGGTTCTGTAATCAATGTACTATTAAAATGTATAATCGATGAAATTTTGGCTCGTCTTAAAATATTAGAAATCCATACTTTTTTACCGCTGACCCTATGCGACGCAACCTTATTTTATGTATATCAAGTTAAAAAATTTGTACGTTGGTGTCTGTTTGGTACCAAATGATTCTGTAATCAATGTACTATTAAAATGTATAATCGATGAATTTTTGGCTCGTCTTAAAATATTAGAAATCGATACTTTTTTACCGCTGACCCCATTCGACGCAACTTTATTTTATGTATAGCAAGTTAAAAAATTTGTACGCTGGTGTCTGTTTGGTACCAAATGGTTCTGTAATCAATGTACTATTAAAATGTATAATCGATGAAATTTTGGCTCGTCTTAAAATATTGGAAATCCATACTTTTTTACCGCTGACCCTATGCGACGCAACCTTATTTTATGTATATCAAGTTAAAAAATTTGTACGCTGGTGTCTGCATGGTATCAAAAGATTCTATAATCAATGTACTATTAAAATGTATAATCGATGAATTTTTGGCTCGTCTTAAAATATTAGAAATCGATACTTTTTTACCGCTGACCCTATGCGACGCAACCTTATTTTATGTATATCAAGTTAAAAAATTTGTACGCTGGTGTCTGTTTGGTACCAAATGATTCTGTAATCAATGTACTATTAAAATGTATAATCGATGAAATTTTGGCTCGTCTTAAAATATTAGAAATCCATACTTTTTTACCGCTGACCCTATGCGACGCAACCTTATTTTATGTATATCAAGTTAAAAAATTTGTACGCTGGTGTCTGTTTGGTATCAAATGATTCTGTAATCAATGTACTATTAAAATGTATAATCGATGAATTTTTGGCTCGTCTTTAAATATTTGTAATCGATACTTTTTTACCGCTGACCCCATACGACGCAACTTTATTTTATGTATATCAAGTTAAAAAATTTGTACGCTGGTGTCTGCATGGTATCAAAAGATTCTGTAATCAATGTACTATTAAAATGTATAATCGATGAATTTTTGTCTCGTCTTAAAATATTAGAAATCGATACTTTTTTACCGCTGACCCTATGCGACGCAACCTTATTTTATGTATATCAAGTTAAATAATTTGTACGCTGGTGTCTGTTTGGTACCAAATGATTGTGTAATCAATGTACTATTAAAATGTATAATCGATGAATTTTTGGCTCGTCTTAAAATATTAGAAATCGATACTTTTTTACCGCTGACTCCATTCGACGCAACTTTATTTTATGTATATCAAGTTAAAAAATTTGTACGCTGGTGTCTGCATGCTATCAAAAGATTCTGTAATCAATGTACTATTAAAATGTATAATCGATGAATTTTTGGCTCGTCTTTAAATATTTGAAATCGATACTTTTTTACCGCTGACCCCATTCGACGCAACTTTATTTTATGTATATCAAGTTAAAAAATTTGTACGCTGGTGTCTGCATGGTATCAAAAGATTCTGTAATCAATGTACTATTAAAATGTATAATCGATGAATTTTTGGCTCGTCTTAAAATATTAGAAATCGATACTTTTTTACCGCTGACTCCATTCGACGCAACTTTATTTTATGTATATCAAGTTAAAAAATTTGTACGCTGGTGTCTGCATGCTATCAAAAGATTCTGTAATCAATGTACTATTAAAATGTATAATCGATGAATTTTTGGCTCGTCTTTAAATATTTGAAATCGATACTTTTTTACCGCTGACCCCATTCGACGCAACTTTATTTTATGTATATCAAGTTAAAAAATTTGTACGCTGGTGTCTGCATGGTATCAAAAGATTCTGTAATCAATGTACTATTAAAATGTATAATCGATGAAATTTTGGCTCATCTTAAAATATTAGAAATCCATACTTTTTTACCGCTGACCCTATGCGACGCAACCTTATTTTATGTATATCAAGTTAAAAAATTTGTACGCTGGTGTCTGCATGGTACCAAATGATTCTGCAATCAATGTACTATTAAAATGTATAATCGATGAATTTTTGGCTCGTCTTTAAATATTTGTAATCGATACTTTTTTACCGCTGACCCTATGCGACGCAACCTTATTTTATGTATATCAAGTTAAAAAATTTGTACGCTGGTGTCTGTTTGGTACCAAATGATTCTGTAATCAATGTACTATTAAAATGTATAATCGATGAATTTTTGGCTCGTCTTAAAATATTAGAAATCGATACTTTTTTACCGCTGACCCTATGCGACGCAACCTTATTTTATGTATATCAAGTTAAAAAATTTGTACGCAGGTGTCTGTTTGGTACCAAATGGTTCTGTAATCAATGTACTATTAAAATGTATAATCGATGCATTTTTGGCTCGTCTTGAAATATTAGAAATCGATACTTTTTTACCGCTGACCCCATTCGACGCAACCTTATTTTATGTATATCAAGTTAAAAAATTTGTACGCTGGTGTCTGCATGGTATCAAAAGATTCTGTAATCAATGTACTATTAAAATGTATAATCGATGAATTTTTGGCTCGTCTTAAAATATTAGAAATCGATACTTTTTTACCGCTGACTCCATTCGACGCAACTTTATTTTATGTATATCAAGTTAAAAAATTTGTACGCTGGTGTCTGCATGCTATCAAAAGATTCTGTAATCAATGTACTATTAAAATGTATAATCGATGAATTTTTGGCTCGTCTTTAAATATTTGAAATCGATACTTTTTTACCGCTGACCCCATTCGACGCAACTTTATTTTATGTATATCAAGTTAAAAAATTTGTACGCTGGTGTCTGCATGGTATCAAAAGATTCTGTAATCAATGTACTATTAAAATGTATAATCGATGAATTTTTGGCTCGTCTTAAAATATTAGAAATCGATACTTTTTTACCGCTGACCCTATGCGACGCAACCTTATTTTATGTATATCAAGTTAAAAAATTTGTACGTTGGTGTCTGTTTGGTACCAAATGATTCTGTAATCAATGTACTATTAAAATGTATAATCGATGAATTTTTGGCTCGTCTTAAAATATTAGAAATCGATACTTTTTTACCGCTGACCCCATTCGACGCAACTTTATTTTATGTATAGCAAGTTAAAAAATTTGTACGCTGGTGTCTGTTTGGTACCAAATGGTTCTGTAATCAATGTACTATTAAAATGTATAATCGATGAAATTTTGGCTCGTCTTAAAATATTGGAAATCCATACTTTTTTACCGCTGACCCTATGCGACGCAACCTTATTTTATGTATATCAAGTTAAAAAATTTGTACGCTGATGTCTGTTTGGTACCAAATGATTCTGTAATCAATGTACTATTAAAATGTATAATCGATGAATTTTTGGCTCGTCTTTAAATATTTGTAATCGATACTTTTTTACCGCTGACCCCATTCGACGCAACTTTATTTTATGTATATCAAGTTAAAAAATTTGTACGCTGGTGTCTGCATGGTATCAAAAGATTCTATAATCAATGTACTATTAAAATGTATAATCGATGAATTTTTGGCTCGTCTTAAAATATTAGAAATCGATACTTTTTTACCGCTGACCCTATGCGACGCAACCTTATTTTATGTATATCAAGTTAAAAAATTTGTACGCTGGTGTCTGTTTGGTACCAAATGATTCTGTAATCAATGTACTATTAAAATGTATAATCGATGAAATTTTGGCTCGTCTTAAAATATTAGAAATCCATACTTTTTTACCGCTGACCCTATGCGACGCAACCTTATTTTATGTATATCAAGTTAAAAAATTTGTACGCTGGTGTCTGTTTGGTATCAAATGATTCTGTAATCAATGTACTATTAAAATGTATAATCGATGAATTTTTGGCTCGTCTTTAAATATTTGTAATCGATACTTTTTTACCGCTGACCCCATACGACGCAACTTTATTTTATGTATATCAAGTTAAAAAATTTGTACGCTGGTGTCTGCATGGTATCAAAAGATTCTGTAATCAATGTACTATTAAAATGTATAATCGATGAATTTTTGTCTCGTCTTAAAATATTAGAAATCGATACTTTTTTACCGCTGACCCTATGCGACGCAACCTTATTTTATGTATATCAAGTTAAATAATTTGTACGCTGGTGTCTGTTTGGTACCAAATGATTGTGTAATCAATGTACTATTAAAATGTATAATCGATGAATTTTTGGCTCGTCTTAAAATATTAGAAATCGATACTTTTTTACCGCTGACTCCATTCGACGCAACTTTATTTTATGTATATCAAGTTAAAAAATTTGTACGCTGGTGTCTGCATGCTATCAAAAGATTCTGTAATCAATGTACTATTAAAATGTATAATCGATGAATTTTTGGCTCGTCTTTAAATATTTGAAATCGATACTTTTTTACCGCTGACCCCATTCGACGCAACTTTATTTTATGTATATCAAGTTAAAAAATTTGTACGCTGGTGTCTGCATGGTATCAAAAGATTCTGTAATCAATGTACTATTAAAATGTATAATCGATGAATTTTTGGCTCGTCTTAAAATATTAGAAATCGATACTTTTTTACCGCTGACTCCATTCGACGCAACTTTATTTTATGTATATCAAGTTAAAAAATTTGTACGCTGGTGTCTGCATGCTATCAAAAGATTCTGTAATCAATGTACTATTAAAATGTATAATCGATGAATTTTTGGCTCGTCTTTAAATATTTGAAATCGATACTTTTTTACCGCTGACCCCATTCGACGCAACTTTATTTTATGTATATCAAGTTAAAAAATTTGTACGCTGGTGTCTGCATGGTATCAAAAGATTCTGTAATCAATGTACTATTAAAATGTATAATCGATGAAATTTTGGCTCATCTTAAAATATTAGAAATCCATACTTTTTTACCGCTGACCCTATGCGACGCAACCTTATTTTATGTATATCAAGTTAAAAAATTTGTACGCTGGTGTCTGCATGGTACCAAATGATTCTGCAATCAATGTACTATTAAAATGTATAATCGATGAATTTTTGGCTCGTCTTTAAATATTTGTAATCGATACTTTTTTACCGCTGACCCTATGCGACGCAACCTTATTTTATGTATATCAAGTTAAAAAATTTGTACGCTGGTGTCTGTTTGGTACCAAATGATTCTGTAATCAATGTACTATTAAAATGTATAATCGATGAATTTTTGGCTCGTCTTAAAATATTAGAAATCGATACTTTTTTACCGCTGACCCTATGCGACGCAACCTTATTTTATGTATATCAAGTTAAAAAATTTGTACGCAGGTGTCTGTTTGGTACCAAATGGTTCTGTAATCAATGTACTATTAAAATGTATAATCGATGCATTTTTGGCTCGTCTTGAAATATTAGAAATCGATACTTTTTTACCGCTGACCCCATTCGACGCAACCTTATTTTATGTATATCAAGTTAAAAAATTTGTACGCTGGTGTCTGCATGGTATCAAAAGATTCTGTAATCAATGTACTATTAAAATGTATAATCGATGAATTTTTGGCTCGTCTTAAAATATTAGAAATCGATACTTTTTTACCGCTGACTCCATTCGACGCAACTTTATTTTATGTATATCAAGTTAAAAAATTTGTACGCTGGTGTCTGCATGCTATCAAAAGATTCTGTAATCAATGTACTATTAAAATGTATAATCGATGAATTTTTGGCTCGTCTTTAAATATTTGAAATCGATACTTTTTTACCGCTGACCCCATTCGACGCAACTCTGCGTTGATACCACTGCTTTAAAAAATTTGTACGCTGGTGTCTGCATGGTATCAAAAGATTCTGTAATCAATGTACTATTAAAATGTATAATCGATGAATTTTTGGCTCGTCTTAAAATATTAGAAATCGATACTTTTTTACCGCTGACCCTATGCGACGCAACTTTATTTTATGTATATCAAGTTAAAAAATTTGTACGCTGGTGTCTGCATGGTACCAAATGGTTCTGTAATCAATGTACTATTAAAATGTATAATCGATGAATTTTTGGCTCGTCTTAAAATATTAGAAATCGATACTTTTTTACCGCTGACCCCATTCGACGCAACTTTATTTTATGTATATCAAGTTAAAAAATTTGTACGCTGGTGTCTGTTTGGTACCAAATGGTTCTGTAATCAATGTACTAATAAAATGTATAATCGATGAATTTTTGGCTCGTCTTAAAATATTAGAAATCGATACTTTTTTACCGCTGACCCTATGCGACGCATCCTTAATTTATGTATAGCAAATGAAAAAGTTTGTATGCTGTTGTCTGCATGGTACCAAAAGATTCTGTAATCAATGTACTATTAAAATGTATAATGGATGAATTTTTGGCTCGTCTTTAAATATTTGAAATCGATACTTTTTTACCGCTGACCCCATTCGACGCAACTTTATTTTATGTATATCAAGTTAAAAAATTTGTACGCTGGTGTCTGTTTGGTACCAAATGATTCTGTAATCAATGTACTATTAAAATGTATAATCGATGAATTTTTGGCTCGTCTTAAAATATTAGAAATCGATACTTTTTTACCGCTGACCCTATGCGACGCAACCTTATTTTATGTATATCAAGTTAAAAAATTTGTACGCAGGTGTCTGTTTGGTACCAAATGGTTCTGTAATCAATGTACTATTAAAATGTATAATCGATGCATTTTTGGCTCGTCTTGAAATATTAGAAATCGATACTTTTTTACCGCTGACCCCATTCGACGCAACCTTATTTTATGTATATCAAGTTAAAAAATTTGTACGCTGGTGTCTGCATGGTATCAAAAGATTCTGTAATCAATGTACTATTAAAATGTATAATCGATGAATTTTTGGCTCGTCTTAAAATATTAGAAATCGATACTTTTTTACCGCTGACTCCATTCGACGCAACTTTATTTTATGTATATCAAGTTAAAAAATTTGTACGCTGGTGTCTGCATGCTATCAAAAGATTCTGTAATCAATGTACTATTAAAATGTATAATCGATGAATTTTTGGCTCGTCTTTAAATATTTGAAATCGATACTTTTTTACCGCTGACCCCATTCGACGCAACTTTATTTTATGTATATCAAGTTAAAAAATTTGTACGCTGGTGTCTGCATGGTATCAAAAGATTCTGTAATCAATGTACTATTAAAATGTATAATCGATGAATTTTTGGCTCGTCTTAAAATATTAGAAATCGATACTTTTTTACCGCTGACCCTATGCGACGCAACTTTATTTTATGTATATCAAGTTAAAAAATTTGTACGCTGGTGTCTGCATGGTACCAAATGGTTCTGTAATCAATGTACTATTAAAATGTATAATCGATGAATTTTTGGCTCGTCTTAAAATATTAGAAATCGATACTTTTTTACCGCTGACCCCATTCGACGCAACTTTATTTTATGTATATCAAGTTAAAAAATTTGTACGCTGGTGTCTGTTTGGTACCAAATGGTTCTGTAATCAATGTACTAATAAAATGTATAATCGATGAATTTTTGGCTCGTCTTAAAATATTAGAAATCGATACTTTTTTACCGCTGACCCTATGCGACGCATCCTTAATTTATGTATAGCAAATGAAAAAGTTTGTATGCTGTTGTCTGCATGGTACCAAAAGATTCTGTAATCAATGTACTATTAAAATGTATAATGGATGAATTTTTGGCTCGTCTTTAAATATTAGAAATCGATACTTTTTTACCGCTGACCCCATGCGACGCAACCTTATTTTATGTATATCAAGTTAAAAAATTTGTACGCAGGTGTCTGTTTGGTACCAAATGGTTCTGTAATCAATGTACTATTAAAATGTATAATCGATGCATTTTTGGCTCGTCTTAAAATATTAGAAATCGATACTTTTTTACCGCTGACTCCATTCGACGCAACTTTATTTTATGTATATCAAGTTAAAAAATTTGTACGCTGGTGTCTGCATGCTATCAAAAGATTCTGTAATCAATGTACTATTAAAATGTATAATGGATGAATTTTTGGCTCGTCTTTAAATATTTGAAATCGATACTTTTTTACCGCTGACCCCATTCGACGCAACTTTATTTTATGTATATCAAGTTAAAAAATTTGTACGCTGGTGTCTGCATGGTATCAAAAGATTCTGTAATCAATGTACTATTAAAATGTATAATCGATGAATTTTTGGCTCGTCTTAAAATATTAGAAATCGATACTTTTTTACCGCTGACTCCATTCGACGCAACTTTATTTTATGTATATCAAGTTAAAAAATTTGTACGCTGGTGTCTGCATGCTATCAAAAGATTCTGTAATCAATGTACTATTAAAATGTATATTCGATGAATTTTTGGCTCGTCTTTAAATATTTGAAATCGATACTTTTTTACCGCTGACCCCATTCGACGCAACTTTATTTTATGTATATCAAGTTAAAAAATTTGTACGCTGGTGTCTGCATGGTATCAAAAGATTCTGTAATCAATGTACTATTAAAATGTATAATCGATGAAATTTTGGCTCGTCTTAAAATATTAGAAATCCATACTTTTTTACCGCTGACCCTATGCGACGCAAACTTATTTTATGTATATCAAGTTAAAAAATTTGTACGCTGGTGTCTGTTTGGTACCAAATGATTCTGTAATCAATGTACTATTAAAATGTATAATCGATGAATTTTTGGCTCGTCTTAAAATATTAGAAATCGATACTTTTTTACCGCTGATCCTATGCGACGCAACCTTATTTTATGTATATCAAGTTAAAAAATTTGTACGCTGGTGTCTGCATGGTATCAAAAGATTCTGTAATCAATGTACTATTAAAATGTATAATCGATGAATTTTTGGCTCGTCTTAAAATATTAGAAATCGATACTTTTTTACCGCTGACCCTATGCGACGCATCCTTAATTTATGTATAGCAAATGAAAAAGTTTGTATGCTGTTGTCTGCATGGTACCAAAAGATTCTGTAATCAATGTACTATTAAAATGTATAATGGATGAATTTTTGGCTCGTCTTTAAATATTAGAAATCGATACTTTTTTACCGCTGACCCCATGCGACGCAACCTTATTTTATGTATATCAAGTTAAAAAATTTGTACGCAGGTGTCTGTTTGGTACTAAATGGTTCTGTAATCAATGTACTATTAAAATGTATAATCGATGCATTTTTGGCTCGTCTTGAAATATTAGAAATCGATACTTTTTTACCGCTGACCCCATTCGACGCAACCTTATTTTATGTATATCAAGTTAAAAAATTTGTACGCTGGTGTCTGCATGGTATCAAAAGATTCTGTAATCAATGTACTATTAAAATGTATAATCGATGAATTTTTGGCTCGTCTTAAAATATTAGAAATCGATACTTTTTTACCGCTGACCCTATGCGACGCATCCTTAATTTATGTATAGCAAATGAAAAAGTTTGTACGCTGGTGTCTGTTTGGTACCAAATGATTCTGTAATCAATGTACTATTAAAATGTATAATCGATGAATTTTTGGCTCGTCTTTAAATATTAGAAATCGATACTTTTTTACCGCTGACCCCATGCGACGCAACCTTATTTTATGTATATCAAGTTAAAAAATTTGTACGCTGGTGTCTGTTTGGTATCAAATGGTTCTGTAATCAATGTACTATTAAAATGTATAATCGATGAATTTTTGTCTCGTCTTAAAATATTAGAAATCGATACTTTTTTACCGCTGACCCTATGCGACGCAACCTTATTTTATGTATATCAAGTTAAATAATTTGTACGCTGGTGTCTGTTTGGTACCAAATGATTGTGTAATCAATGTACTATTAAAATGTATAATCGATGAATTTTTGGCTCGTCTTAAAATATTAGAAATCGATACTTTTTTACCGCTGACTCCATTCGACGCAACTTTATTTTATGTATATCAAGTTAAAAAATTTGTACGCTGGTGTCTGCATGCTATCAAAAGATTCTGTAATCAATGTACTATTAAAATGTATAATGGATGAATTTTTGGCTCGTCTTTAAATATTTGAAATCGATACTTTTTTACCGCTGACCCCATTCGACGCAACTTTATTTTATGTATATCAAGTTAAAAAATTTGTACGCTGGTGTCTGCATGGTATCAAAAGATTCTGTAATCAATGTACTATTAAAATGTATAATCGATGAATTTTTGGCTCGTCTTAAAATATTAGAAATCGATACTTTTTTACCGCTGACTCCATTCGACGCAACTTTATTTTATGTATATCAAGTTAAAAAATTTGTACGCTGGTGTCTGCATGCTATCAAAAGATTCTGTAATCAATGTACTATTAAAATGTATATTCGATGAATTTTTGGCTCGTCTTTAAATATTTGAAATCGATACTTTTTTACCGCTGACCCCATTCGACGCAACTTTATTTTATGTATATCAAGTTAAAAAATTTGTACGTTGGTGTCTGCATGGTATCAAAAGATTCTGTAATCAATGTACTATTAAAATGTATAATCGATGAAATTTTGGCTCGTCTTAAAATATTAGAAATCCATACTTTTTTACCGCTGACCCTATGCGACGCAAACTTATTTTATGTATATCAAGTTAAAAAATTTGTACGCTGGTGTCTGTTTGGTACCAAATGATTCTGTAATCAATGTACTATTAAAATGTATAATCGATGAATTTTTGGCTCGTCTTAAAATATTAGAAATCGATACTTTTTTACCGCTGACCCTATGCGACGCAACCTTATTTTATGTATATCAAGTTAAAAAATTTGTACGCTGGTGTCTGCATGGTATCAAAAGATTCTGTAATCAATGTACTATTAAAATGTATAATCGATGAATTTTTGGCTCGTCTTAAAATATTAGAAATCGATACTTTTTTACCGCTGACCCTATGCGACGCAACCTTATTTTATGTATATCAAGTTAAAAAATTTGTACGCTGGTGTCTGTTTGGTACCAAATGGTTCTGTAATCAATGTACTATTAAAATGTATAATCGATGAAATTTTGGCTCGTCTTAAAATATTAGAAATCCATACTTTTTTACCGCTGACCCTATGCGACGCAACCTTATTTTATGTATATCAAGTTAAAAAATTTGTACGCTGGTGTCTGTTTGGTACCAAATGATTCTGTAATCAGTGTACTATTAAAATGTATAATCGATGAATTTTTGGCTCGTCTTAAAATATTAGAAATCGATATTTTTTTACCGCTGACCCCATTCGACGCAACTTTATTTTATGTATAGCAAGTTAAAAAATTTGTACGCTGGTGTCTGTTTGGTACCAAATGGTTCTGTAATCAATGTACTATTAAAATGTATAATCGATGAAATTTTGGCTCGTCTTAAAATATTGGAAATCCATACTTTTTTACCGCTGACCCTATGCGACGCAACCTTATTTTATGTATATCAAGTTAAAAAATTTGTACGCTGGTGTCTGTTTGGTACCAAATGATTCTGTAATCAATGTACTATTAAAATGTATAATCGATGAATTTTTGGCTCGTCTTTAAATATTTGTAATCGATACTTTTTTACCGCTGACCCCATTCGACGCAACTTTATTTTATGTATATCAAGTTAAAAAATTTGTACGCTGGTGTCTGCATGGTATCAAAAGATTCTGTAATCAATGTACTATTAAAATGTATAATCGATGAATTTTTGGCTCGTCTTAAAATATTAGAAATCGATACTTTTTTACCGCTGACCCTATGCGACGCAACCTTATTTTATGTATATCAAGTTAAAAAATTTGTACGCTGGTGTCTGTTTGGTACCAAATGATTCTGAAATCAATGTACTATTAAAATGTATAATCGATGAATTTTTCGCTCGTCTTAAAATATTAGAAATCGATACTTTTTTACCGCTGACCCCATTCGACGCAACTTTATTTTATGTATATCAAGTTAAAAAATTTGTACGCTGGTGTCTGTTTGGTACCAAATGGTTCTGTAATCAATGTACTATTAAAATGTATAATCGATGAAATTTTGGCTCGTCTTAAAATATTAGAAATCGATACTTTTTTACCGCTGACCCTATGCGACGCAACCTTATTTTATGTATATCAAGTTAAAAAATTTGTACGCTGGTGTCTGTTTGGTACCAAATGATTCTGAAATCAATGTACTATTAAAATGTATAATCGATGAATTTTTCGCTCGTCTTAAAATATTAGAAAACGATACTTTTTTACCGCTGACCCCATTCGACGCAACTTTATTTTATGTATATCAAGTTAAAAAATTTGTACGCTGGTGTCTGTTTGGTACCAAATGGTTCTGTAATCAATGTACTATTAAAATGTATAATCGATGAAATTTTGGCTCGTCTTAAAATATTAGAAATCCATACTTTTTTACCGCTGACCCTATGCGACGCAACCTTATTTTATGTATATCAAGTTAAAAAATTTGTACGCTGGTGTCTGTTTGGTACCAAATGATTCTGTAATCAATGTACTATTAAAATGTATAATCGATGAATTTTTGGCTCGTCTTTCAATATTTGAAATCGATACTTTTTTACCGCTGACCCTATGCGACGCATCCTTAATTTATGTATAGCAAATGAAAAAGTTTGTACGCTGGTGTCTGTTTGGTACCAAATGATTCTGTAATCAATGTACTATTAAAATGTATAATGGATGAATTTTTGGCTCGTCTTTAAATATTAGAAATCGATACTTTTTTACCGCTGACCCCATGCGACGCAACCTTATTTTATGTATATCAAGTTAAAAAATTTGTACGCTGGTGTCTGTTTGGTATCAAATGGTTCTGTAATCAATGTACTATTAAAATGTATAATCGATGAATTTTTGTCTCGTCTTAAAATATTAGAAATCGATACTTTTTTACCGCTGACCCTATGCGACGCAACCTTATTTTATGTATATCAAGTTAAATAATTTGTACGCTGGTGTCTGTTTGGTACCAAATGATTGTGTAATCAATGTACTATTAAAATGTATAATCGATGAATTTTTGGCTCGTCTTAAAATATTAGAAATCGATACTTTTTTACCGCTGACTCCATTCGACGCAACTTTATTTTATGTATATCAAGTTAAAAAATTTGTACGCTGGTGTCTGCATGCTATCAAAAGATTCTGTAATCAATGTACTATTAAAATGTATAATCGATGAATTTTTGGCTCGTCTTTAAATATTTGAAATCGATACTTTTTTACCGCTGACCCCATTCGACGCAACTTTATTTTATGTATATCAAGTTAAAAAATTTGTACGCTGGTGTCTGCATGGTATCAAAAGATTCTGTAATCAATG
Source organism: Prenolepis imparis (assembly GCF_030444845.1). Taxonomy (NCBI): domain Eukaryota; kingdom Metazoa; phylum Arthropoda; class Insecta; order Hymenoptera; family Formicidae; genus Prenolepis; species Prenolepis imparis. Next base: position 108,185 of record NW_028141201.1, on the reverse strand, counting down.
TACTATTAAAATGTATAATCGATGAAATTTTGGCTCGTCTTGAAATATTAGAAATCCATACTTTTTTACCGCTGACCCTATGCGACGCAAACTTATTTTATGTATATCAAGTTAAAAAATTTGTACGCTGGTGTCTGTTTGGTACCAAATGATTCTGTAATCAATGTACTATTAAAATGTATAATCGATGAATTTTTGGCTCGTCTTAAAATATTAGAAATCGATACTTTTTTACCGCTGACCCTATGCGACGCAACCTTATTTTATGTATATCAAGTTAAAAAATTTGTACGCTGGTGTCTGCATGGTATCAAAAGATTCTGTAATCAATGTACTATTAAAATGTATAATCGATGAATTTTTGGCTCGTCTTAAAATATTAGAAATCGATACTTTTTTACCGCTGACCCTATGCGACGCAACTTTATTTTATGTATATCAAGTTAAAAAATTTGTACGCTGGTGTCTGTTTGGTACCAAATGGTTCTGTAATCAATGTACTATTAAAATGTATAATCGATGAAATTTTGGCTCGTCTTAAAATATTAGAAATCGATACTTTTTTACCGCTGACCCCATTCGACGCAACTTTATTTTATGTATATCAAGTTAAAAAATTTGTACGCTGGTGTCTGTTTGGTACCAAATGGTTCTGTAATCAATGTACTATTAAAATGTATAATCGATGAAATTTTGGCTCGTCTTAAAATATTAGAAATCCATACTTTTTTACCGCTGACCCTATGCGACGCAACCTTATTTTATGTATATCAAGTTAAAAAATTTGTACGCTGGTGTCTGTTTGGTACCAAATGATTCTGTAATCAATGTACTATTAAAATGTATAATCGATGAATTTTTGGCTCGTCTTTAAATATTTGTAATCGATACTTTTTTACCGCTGACCCCATTCGACGCAACTTTATTTTATGTATATCAAGTTAAAAAATTTGTACGCTGGTGTCTGCATGGTATCAAAAGATTCTGTAATCAATGTACTATTAAAATGTATAATCGATGAATTTTTGGCTCGTCTTAAAATATTAGAAATCGATACTTTTTTACCGCTGACCCTATGCGACGCAACCTTATTTTATGTATATCAAGTTAAAAAATTTGTACGCTGGTGTCTGTTTGGTACCAAATGATTCTGAAATCAATGTACTATTAAAATGTATAATCGATGAATTTTTGGCTCGTCTTAAAATATTAGAAATCGATACTTTTTTACCGCTGACCCCATTCGACGCAACTTTATTTTATGTATAGCAAGTTAAAAAATTTGTACGCTGGTGTCTGTTTGGTACCAAATGGTTCTGTAATCAATGTACTATTAAAATGTATAATCGATGAAATTTTGGCTCGTCTTAAAATATTGGAAATCCATACTTTTTTACCGCTGACCCTATGCGACGCAACCTTATTTTATGTATATCAAGTTAAAAAATTTGTACGCTGGTGTCTGTTTGGTACCAAATGATTCTGTAATCAATGTACTATTAAAATGTATAATCGATGAATTTTTGGCTCGTCTTTAAATATTTGTAATCGATACTTTTTTACCGCTGACCCCATTCGACGCAACTTTATTTTATGTATATCAAGTTAAAAAATTTGTACGCTGGTGTCTGCATGGTATCAAAAGATTCTGTAATCAATGTACTATTAAAATGTATAATCGATGAATTTTTGGCTCGTCTTAAAATATTAGAAATCGATACTTTTTTACCGCTGACCCTATGCGACGCAACCTTATTTTATGTATATCAAGTTAAAAAATTTGTACGCTGGTGTCTGTTTGGTACCAAATGATTCTGAAATCAATGTACTATTAAAATGTATAATCGATGAATTTTTGGCTCGTCTTAAAATATTAGAAATCGATACTTTTTTACCGCTGACCCCATTCGACGCAACCTTATTTTATGTATATCAAGTTAAAAAATTTGTACGCTGGTATCTGTTTGGTACCAAATGATTCTGTAATCAATGTACTATTAAAATGTATAATCGATGAATTTTTGGCTCGTCTTAAAATATTAGAAATCGATACTTTTTTACCGCTGACCCTATGCGACGCAACCTTATTTTATGTATATCAAGTTAAAAAATTTGTACGCTGGTGTCTGTTTGGTACCAAATGATTCTGTAATCAATGTACTATTAAAATGTATAATCGATGAATTTTTGGCTCGTCTTTAAATATTTGTAATCGATACTTTTTTACCGCTGACCCCATTCGACGCAACTTTATTTTATGTATATCAAGTTAAAAAATTTGTACGCTGGTGTCTGCATGGTATCAAAAGATTCTGTAATCAATGTACTATTAAAATGTATAATCGATGAATTTTTGGCTCGTCTTAAAATATTAGAAATCGATACTTTTTTACCGCTGACCCTATGCGACGCAACCTTATTTTATGTATATCAAGTTAAAAAATTTGTACGCTGGTGTCTGTTTGGTACCAAATGATACTGTAATCAATGTACTATTAAAATGTATAATCGATGAATTTTTGGCTCGTCTTAAAATATTAGAAATCGATACTTTTTTACCGCTGACCCCATTCGACGCAACATTATTTTATGTATATCAAGTTAAAAAATTTGTACGCTGGTGTCTGTTTGGTACCAAATGGTTCTGTAATCAATGTACTATTAAAATGTATAATCGATGAAAATTTGGCTCGTCTTAAAATATTTGTAATCGATACTTTTTTACCGCTGACCCCATTCGACGCAACTTTATTTTATGTATGGTATCAAAAGATTCTGTAATCAATGTACTATTAAAATGTATAATCGGTGAATTTTTGGCTCGTCTTAAAATATTAGAAATCGATACTTTTTTACGGCTGACCCTATGCGACGCAACCTTATTTTATGTATATCAAGTTAAATAATTTGTACGCTGGTGTCTGTTTGGTACCAAATGATTGTGTAATCAATGTACTATTATAATGTATAATCGATGAATTTTTGGCTCGTCTTAAAATATTAGAAATCGATACTTTTTTACCGCTGACTCCATTCGACGCAACTTTATTTTATGTATATCAAGTTAAAAAATTTGTACGCTGGTGTCTGCATGCTATCAAAAGATTCTGTAATCAATGTACTATTAAAATGTATAATCGATGAATTTTTGGCTCGTCTTAAAATATTAGAAATCGATACTTTTTTACCGCTGACCCTATGCGACGCAACCTTATTTTATGTATATCAAGTTAAAAAATTTGTACGCTGGTGTCTGTTTGGTACCAAATGGTTCTGTAATCAATGTACTATTAAAATGTATAATCGATGAATTTTTGGCTCGTCTTAAAATATTAGAAATCGATACTTTTTTACCGCTGACCCTATGCGACGCAACCTTATTTTATGTATATCAAGTTAAAAAATTTGTACGCTGGTGTCTGTTTGGTACCAAATGATTCTGTAATCAATGTACTATTAAAATGTATAATCGATGAATTTTTGGCTCGTCTTAAAATATTAGAAATCGATACTTTTTTACCGCTGACCTCATTCGACGCAACTTTATTTTATGTATAGCAAGTTAAAAAATTTGTACGCTGGTGTCTGTTTGGTACCAAATGGTTCTGTAATCAATGTACTATTAAAATGTATAATCGATGAAAATTTGGGTCGTCTTAAAATATTAGAAATCGATACTTTTTTACCGCTGACCCTATGGGACGCAACCTTATTTTATGTATATCAAGTTAAAAAATTTGTACGCTGGTGTCTGTTTGGTACCAAATGATTCTGTAATCAATGTACTATTAAAATGTATAATCGATGAATTTTTGGCTCGTCTTTAAATATTTGTAATCGATACTTTTTTACCGCTGACCCCATTCGACGCAACTTTATTTTATGTATGGTATCAAAAGATTCTGTAATCAATGTACTATTAAAATGTATAATCGGTGAATTTTTGGCTCGTCTTAAAATATTAGAAATCGATACTTTTTTACGGCTGACCCTATGCGACGCAACCTTATTTTATGTATATCAAGTTAAATAATTTGTACGCTGGTGTCTGTTTGGTACCAAATGATTGTGTAATCAATGTACTATTATAATGTATAATCGATGAATTTTTGGCTCGTCTTAAAATATTAGAAATCGATACTTTTTTACCGCTGACTCCATTCGACGCAACTTTATTTTATGTATATCAAGTTAAAAAATTTGTACGCTGGTGTCTGCATGCTATCAAAAGATTCTGTAATCAATGTACTATTAAAATGTATAATCGATGAATTTTTGGCTCGTCTTAAAATATTAGAAATCGATACTTTTTTACCGCTGACCCTATGCGACGCAACCTTATTTTATGTATATCAAGTTAAAAAATTTGTACACTGGTGTCTGTTTGGTACCAAATGGTTCTGTAATCAATGTACTATTAAAATGTATAATCGATGAATTTTTGGCTCGTCTTAAAATATTAGAAATCGATACTTTTTTACCGCTGACCCTATGCGACGCAACCTTATTTTATGTATATCAAGTTAAAAAATTTGTACGCTGGTGTCTGTTTGGTACCAAATGATTCTGTAATCAATGTACTATTAAAATGTATAATCGATGAATTTTTGGCTCGTCTTAAAATATTAGAAATCGATACTTTTTTACCGCTGACCTCATTCGACGCAACTTTATTTTATGTATAGCAAGTTAAAAAATTTGTACGCTGGTGTCTGTTTGGTACCAAATGGTTCTGTAATCAATGTACTATTAAAATGTATAATCGATGAATTTTTGGCTCGTCTTAAAATATTAGAAATCGATACTTTTTTACCGCTGATCCTATGCGACGCAACCTTATTTTATGTATATCAAGTTAAAAAATTTGTACGCTGGTGTCTGTTTGGTACCAAATGATTCTGTAATCAATGTACTATTAAAATGTATAATCGATGAATTTTTGGCTCGTCTTTAAATATTTGTAATCGATACTTTTTTACCGCTGACCCCATTCGACGCAACTTTATTTTATGTATATCAAGTTAAAAAATTTGTACGCTGGTGTCTGCATGGTATCAAAAGATTCTGTAATCAATGTACTATTAAAATGTATAATCGATGAATTTTTGGCTCGTCTTAAAATATTAGAAATCGATACTTTTTTACCGCTGACCCCATTCGACGCAACTTTATTTTATGTATATCAAGTTAAAAAATTTGTACGCTGGTGTCTGTTTGGTACCAAATGGTTCTGTAATCAATGTACTATTAAAATGTATAATCGATGAAATTTTGGCTCGTCTTAAAATATTAGAAATCCATACTTTTTTACCGCTGACCCTATGCGACGCAACCTTATTTTATGTATATCAAGTTAAAAAATTTGTACGCTGGTGTCTGTTTGGTACCAAATGATTCTGTAATCAATGTACTATTAAAATGTATAATCGATGAATTTTTGGCTCGTCTTAAAATATTAGAAATCGATACTTTTTTACCGCTGACCCTATGCGACGCAACCTTATTTTATGTATATCAAGTTAAAAAATTTGTACGCAGGTGTCTGTTTGGTACCAAATGGTTCTGTAATCAATGTACTATTAAAATGTATAATCGATGAAATTTTGGCTCGTCTTAAAATATTAGAAATCGATACTTTTTTACCGCTGACCCTATGCGACGCAACCTTATTTTATGTATATCAAGTTAAAAAATTTGTACGCTGGTGTCTGTTTGGTACCAAATGGTTCTGTAATCAATGTACTATTAAAATGTATAATCGATGAAATTTTGGCTCGTCTTAAAATATTAGAAATCCATACTTTTTTACCGCTGACCCTATGCGACGCAACCTTATTTTATGTATATCAAGTTAAAAAATTTGTACGCTGGTGTCTGTTTGGTACCAAATGATTCTGTAATCAATGTACTATTAAAATGTATAATCGATGAATTTTTGGCTCGTCTTAAAATATTAGAAATCGATACTTTTTTACCGCTGACCCCATTTGACGCAACTTTATTTTATGTATAGCAAGTTAAAAAATTTGTACGCTGGTGTCTGTTTGGTACCAAATGGTTCTGTAATCAATGTACTATTAAAATGTATAATCGATGAATTTTTGGCTCGTCTTAAAATATTAGAAATCGATACTTTTTTACCGCTGACCCTATGCGACGCAACTTTATTTTATGTATATCAAGTTAAAAAATTTGTACGCTGGTGTCTGCATGCTATCAAAAGATTCTGTAATCAATGTACTATTAAAATGTATAATCGATGAATTTTTGGCTCGTCTTAAAATATTAGAAATCGATACTTTTTTACCGCTGACCCCATTCGACGCAACTTTATTTTATGTATATCAAGTTAAAAAATTTGTACGCTGGTGTCTGCATGGTATCAAAAGATTCTGTAATCAATGTACTATTAAAATGTATAATCGATGAATTTTTGGCTCGTCTTAAAATATTAGAAATCGATACTTTTTTACCGCTGACCCTATGCGACGCAACCTTATTTTATGTATATCAAGTTAAAAAATTTGTACGCTGGTGTCTGTTTGGTACCAAATGGTTCTGTATTCAATGTACTATTAAAATGTATAATCGATGAAATTTTGGCTCGTCTTAAAATATTAGAAATCGATACTTTTTTACCGCTGACCCCATTCGACGCAACTTTATTTTATGTATATCAAGTTAAAAAATTTGTACGTTGGTGTCTGTTTGGTACCAAATGGTTCTGTAATCAATGTACTATTAAAATGTATAATCGATGAAATTTTGGCTCGTCTTAAAATATTAGAAATCCATACTTTTTTACCGCTGACCCTATGCGACGCAACCTTATTTTATGTATATCAAGTTAAAAAATTTGTATGCTGGTGTCTGTTTGGTACCAAATGATTCTGTAATCAATGTACTATTAAAATGTATAATCGATGAATTTTTGGCTCGTCTTAAAATATTAGAAATCGATACTTTTTTACCGCTGACCCCATTTGACGCAACTTTATTTTATGTATAGCAAGTTAAAAAATTTGTACGCTGGTGTCTGTTTGGTACCAAATGGTTCTGTAATCAATGTACTATTAAAATGTATAATCGATGAATTTTTGGCTCGTCTTAAAATATTAGAAATCAATACTTTTTTACCGCTGACTCCATTCGACGCAACTTTATTTTATGTATATCAAGTTAAAAAATTTGTACGCTGGTGTCTGCATGCTATCAAAAGATTCTGTAATCAATGTACTATTAAAATGTATAATCGATGAATTTTTGGCTCGTCTTTAAATATTTGAAATCGATACTTTTTTACCGCTGACCCCATTCGACGCAACTTTATTTTATGTATATCAAGTTAAAAAATTTGTACGCTGGTGTCTGCATGGTATCAAAAGATTCTGTAATCAATGTACTATTAAAATGTATAATCGATGAATTTTTGGCTCGTCTTAAAATATTAGAAATCGATACTTTTTTACCGCTGACCCTATGCGACGCAACCTTATTTTATGTATATCAAGTTAAAAAATTTGTACGCTGGTGTCTGTTTGGTACCAAATGGTTCTGTAATCAATGTACTATTAAAATGTATAATCGATGAAATTTTGGCTCGTCTTAAAATATTAGAAATCCATACTTTTTTACCGCTGACCCTATGCGACGCAACCTTATTTTATGTATATCAAGTTAAAAAATTTGTACGCTGGTGTCTGTTTGGTACCAAATGATTCTGTAATCAATGTACTATTAAAATGTATAATCGATGAATTTTTGGCTCGTCTTAAAATATTAGAAATCGATACTTTTTTACCGCTGACCCCATTCGACGCAACTTTATTTTATGTATAGCAAGTTAAAAAATTTGTACGTTGGTGTCTGTTTGGTACCAAATGGTTCTGTAATCAATGTACTATTAAAATGTATAATCGATGAAATTTTGGCTCGTCTTAAAATATTAGAAATCCATACTTTTTTACCGCTGACCCTATGCGACGCAACCTTATTTTATGTATATCAAGTTAAAAAATTTGTACGTTGGTGTCTGTTTGGTACCAAATGGTTCTGTAATCAATGTACTATTAAAATGTATAATCGATGAAATTTTGGCTCGTCTTAAAATATTAGAAATCCATACTTTTTTACCGCTGACCCTATGCGACGCAACCTTATTTTATGTATATCAAGTTAAAAAATTTGTACGCTGGTGTCTGTTTCGTACCAAATGATTCTGTAATCAATGTACTATTAAAATGTATAATCGATGAATTTTTGGCTCGTCTTAAAATATTAGAAATCGATACTTTTTTACCGCTGACCCCATTCGACGCAACTTTATTTTATGTATAGCAAGTTAAAAAATTTGTACGTTGGTGTCTGTTTGGTACCAAATGGTTCTGTAATCAATGTACTATTAAAATGTATAATCGATGAAATTTTGGCTCGTCTTAAAATATTAGAAATCCATACTTTTTTACCACTGACCCTATGCGACGCAACCTTATTTTATGTATATCAAGTTAAATAATTTGTACGCTGGTGTCTGTTTGGTACCAAATGATTGTGTAATCAATGTACTATTAAAATGTATAATCGATGAATTTTTGGCTCGTCTTAAAATATTAGAAATCGATACTTTTTTACCGCTGACTCCATTCGACGCAACTTTATTTTATGTATATCAAGTTAAAAAATTTGTACGCTGGTGTCTGCATGCTATCAAAAGATTCTGTAATCAATGTACTATTAAAATGTATAATCGATGAATTTTTGGCTCGTCTTTAAATATTTGAAATCGATACTTTTTTACCGCTGACCCCATTCGACGCAACTTTATTTTATGTATATCAAGTTAAAAAATTTGTACGCTGGTGTCTGTTTGGTACCAAATGGTTCTGTAATCAATGTACTATTAAAATGTATAATCGATGAATTTTTGGCTCGTCTTAAAATATTAGAAATCGATACTTTTTTACCGCTGACCCTATGCGACGCATCCTTAATTTATGTATAGCAAATGAAAAAGTTTGTATGCTGTTGTCTGCTTGGTACCAAAAGATTCTGTAATCAATGTACTATTAAAATGTATAATCGATGAATTTTTGGCTCGTCTTAAAATATTAGAAATCGATACTATTTTACCGCTGACCCTATGCGACGCAACCTTATTTTATGTATATCAAGTTAAAAAATTTGTACGCTGGTGTTTGTTTGGTACCAAATGATTCTGTAATCAATGTACTATTAAAATGTATAATCGATGAATTTTTGGCTCGTCTTAAAATATTAGAAATCGATACTTTATTACCGCTGACCCCATTCGACGCAACTTTATTTTATGTATATCAAGTTAAAAAATTTGTACGCTGGTGTCTGCATGCTATCAAAAGATTCTGTAATCAATGTACTATTAAAATGTATAATCGATGAATTTTTGGCTCGTCTTAAAATATTAGAAATCGATACTTTTTTACCGCTGACCCTATGCGACGCAACCTTATTTTATGTATATCAAGTTAAAAAATTTGTACGCTGGTGTTTGTTTGGTACCAAATGATTCTGTAATCAATGTACTATTAAAATGTATAATCGATGAATTTTTGGCTCGTCTTAAAATATTAGAAATCGATACTTTATTACCGCTGACCCCATTCGACGCAACTTTATTTTATGTATATCAAGTTAAAAAATTTGTACGCTGGTGTCTGCATGCTATCAAAAGATTCTGTAATCAATGTACTATTAAAATGTATAATCGATGAATTTTTGGCTCGTCTTAAAATATTAGAAATCGATACTTTTTTACCGCTGACCCCATTCGACGCAACTTTATTTTATGTATATCAAGTTAAAAAATTTGTACGCTGGTGTCTGCATGCTATCAAAAGATTCTGTAATCAATGTACTATTAAAATGTATAATCGATGAATTTTTGGCTCGTCTTAAAATATTAGAAATCGATACTTTTTTACCGCTGACCCCATTCGACGCAACTTTATTTTATGTATATCAAGTTAAAAAATTTGTACGCTGGTGTCTGCATGGTATCAAAAGATTCTGTAATCAATGTACTATTAAAATGTATAATCGATGAATTTTTGGCTCGTCTTAAAATATTAGAAATCGATACTTTTTTACCGCTGACCCTATGCGACGCAACCTTATTTTATGTATATCAAGTTAAAAAATTTGTACGCTGGTGTCTGTTTGGTACCAAATGGTTCTGTATTCAATGTACTATTAAAATGTATAATCGATGAAATTTTGGCTCGTCTTAAAATATTAGAAATCGATACTTTTTTACCGCTGACCCCATTCGACGCAACTTTATTTTATGTATATCAAGTTAAAAAATTTGTACGTTGGTGTCTGTTTGGTACCAAATGGTTCTGTAATCAATGTACTATTAAAATGTATAATCGATGAAATTTTGGCTCGTCTTAAAATATTAGAAATCCATACTTTTTTACCGCTGACCCTATGCGACGCAACCTTATTTTATGTATATCAAGTTAAAAAATTTGTATGCTGGTGTCTGTTTGGTACCAAATGATTCTGTAATCAATGTACTATTAAAATGTATAATCGATGAATTTTTGGCTCGTCTTAAAATATTAGAAATCGATACTTTTTTACCGCTGACCCCATTTGACGCAACTTTATTTTATGTATAGCAAGTTAAAAAATTTGTACGCTGGTGTCTGTTTGGTACCAAATGGTTCTGTAATCAATGTACTATTAAAATGTATAATCGATGAATTTTTGGCTCGTCTTAAAATATTAGAAATCAATACTTTTTTACCGCTGACTCCATTCGACGCAACTTTATTTTATGTATATCAAGTTAAAAAATTTGTACGCTGGTGTCTGCATGCTATCAAAAGATTCTGTAATCAATGTACTATTAAAATGTATAATCGATGAATTTTTGGCTCGTCTTTAAATATTTGAAATCGATACTTTTTTACCGCTGACCCCATTCGACGCAACTTTATTTTATGTATATCAAGTTAAAAAATTTGTACGCTGGTGTCTGCATGGTATCAAAAGATTCTGTAATCAATGTACTATTAAAATGTATAATCGATGAATTTTTGGCTCGTCTTAAAATATTAGAAATCGATACTTTTTTACCGCTGACCCTATGCGACGCAACCTTATTTTATGTATATCAAGTTAAAAAATTTGTACGCTGGTGTCTGTTTGGTACCAAATGGTTCTGTAATCAATGTACTATTAAAATGTATAATCGATGAAATTTTGGCTCGTCTTAAAATATTAGAAATCCATACTTTTTTACCGCTGACCCTATGCGACGCAACCTTATTTTATGTATATCAAGTTAAAAAATTTGTACGCTGGAGTCTGTTTGGTACCAAATGATTCTGTAATCAATGTACTATTAAAATGTATAATCGATGAATTTTTGGCTCGTCTTAAAATATTAGAAATCGATACTTTTTTACCGCTGACCCCATTCGACGCAACTTTATTTTATGTATAGCAAGTTAAAAAATTTGTACGTTGGTGTCTGTTTGGTACCAAATGGTTCTGTAATCAATGTACTATTAAAATGTATAATCGATGAAATTTTGGCTCGTCTTAAAATATTAGAAATCCATACTTTTTTACCGCTGACCCTATGCGACGCAACCTTATTTTATGTATATCAAGTTAAAAAATTTGTACGTTGGTGTCTGTTTGGTACCAAATGGTTCTGTAATCAATGTACTATTAAAATGTATAATCGATGAAATTTTGGCTCGTCTTAAAATATTAGAAATCCATACTTTTTTACCGCTGACCCTATGCGACGCAACCTTATTTTATGTATATCAAGTTAAAAAATTTGTACGCTGGTGTCTGTTTCGTACCAAATGATTCTGTAATCAATGTACTATTAAAATGTATAATCGATGAATTTTTGGCTCGTCTTAAAATATTAGAAATCGATACTTTTTTACCGCTGACCCCATTCGACGCAACTTTATTTTATGTATAGCAAGTTAAAAAATTTGTACGTTGGTGTCTGTTTGGTACCAAATGGTTCTGTAATCAATGTACTATTAAAATGTATAATCGATGAAATTTTGGCTCGTCTTAAAATATTAGAAATCCATACTTTTTTACCGCTGACCCTATGCGACGCAACCTTATTTTATGTATATCAAGTTAAATAATTTGTACGCTGGTGTCTGTTTGGTACCAAATGATTGTGTAATCAATGTACTATTAAAATGTATAATCGATGAATTTTTGGCTCGTCTTAAAATATTAGAAATCGATACTTTTTTACCGCTGACTCCATTCGACGCAACTTTATTTTATGTATATCAAGTTAAAAAATTTGTACGCTGGTGTCTGCATGCTATCAAAAGATTCTGTAATCAATGTACTATTAAAATGTATAATCGATGAATTTTTGGCTCGTCTTTAAATATTTGAAATCGATACTTTTTTACCGCTGACCCCATTCGACGCAACTTTATTTTATGTATATCAAGTTAAAAAATTTGTACGCTGGTGTCTGTTTGGTACCAAATGGTTCTGTAATCAATGTACTATTAAAATGTATAATCGATGAATTTTTGGCTCGTCTTAAAATATTAGAAATCGATACTTTTTTACCGCTGACCCTATGCGACGCATTCTTAATTTATGTATAGCAAATGAAAAAGTTTGTATGCTGTTGTCTGCTTGGTACCAAAAGATTCTGTAATCAATGTACTATTAAAATGTATAATCGATGAATTTTTGGCTCGTCTTAAAATATTAGAAATCGATACTATTTTACCGCTGACCCTATGCGACGCAACCTTATTTTATGTATATCAAGTTAAAAAATTTGTACGCTGGTGTTTGTTTGGTACCAAATGATTCTGTAATCAATGTACTATTAAAATGTATAATCGATGAATTTTTGGCTCGTCTTAAAATATTAGAAATCGATACTTTATTACCGCTGACCCCATTCGACGCAACTTTATTTTATGTATATCAAGTTAAAAAATTTGTACGCTGGTGTCTGTTTGGTACCAAATGGTTCTGTAATCAATGTACTATTAAAATGTATAATCGATGAAATTTTGGCTCGTCTTAAAATATTAGAAATCCATACTTTTTTACCGCTGACCCTATGCGACGCAACTTTATTTTATGTATATCAAGTTAAAAAATTTGTACGCTGGTGTCTGTTTGGTACCAAATGATTCTGTAATCAATGTACTATTAAAATGTATAATCGATGAATTTTTGGCTCGTCTTAAAATATTAGAAATCGATACTTTTTTACCGCTGACCCCATTCGACGCAACTTTATTTTATGTATATCAAGTTAAAAAATTTGTACGTTGGTGTCTGTTTGGTACCAAATGGTTCTGTAATCAATGTACTATTAAAATGTATAATCGATGAAATTTTGGCTCGTCTTAAAATATTAGAAATCCATACTTTTTTACCGCTGACCCTATGCGACGCAACCTTATTTTATGTATATCAAGTTAAAAAATTTGTACGCTGGTGTCTGTTTGGTACCAAATGATTCTGTAATCAATGTACTATTAAAATGTATAATCGATGAATTTTTGGCTCGTCTTAAAATATTAGAAATCGATACTTTTTTACCGCTGACCCTATGCGACGCAACCTTATTTTATGTATATCAAGTTAAAAAATTTGTACGCTGGTGTCTGTTTGGTACCAAATGATTCTGTAATCAATGTACTATTAAAATGTATAATCGATGAATTTTTGGCTCGTCTTTAAATATTTGTAATCGATACTTTTTTACCGCTGACCCTATGCGACGCAACCTTATTTTATGTATATCAAGTTAAAAAATTTGTACGCTGGTGTCTGTTTGGTACCAAATGATTCTGTAATCAATGTACTATTAAAATGTATAATCGATGAATTTTTGGCTCGTCTTAAAATATTAGAAATCGATACTTTTTTACCGCTGACCCTATGCGACGCAACCTTATTTTATGTATATCAAGTTAAAAAATTTGTACGCTGGTGTCTGTTTGGTACCAAATGATTCTGTAATCAATGTACTATTAAAATGTATAATCGATGAATTTTTGGCTCGTCTTAAAATATTAGAAATCGATACTTTTTTACCGCTGACCCTATGCGACGCAACCTTATTTTATGTATATCAAGTTAAAAAATTTGTACGCTGGTGTCTGTTTGGTACCAAATGATTCTGTAATCAATGTACTATTAAAATGTATAATCGATGAATTTTTGGCTCGTCTTAAAATATTAGAAATCGATACTTTTTTACCGCTGACCCCATTCGACGCAACTTTATTTTATGTACTATATCAAGTTAAAAAATTTGTACGCTGGTGTCTGTTTGGTACCAAATGGTTCTGTAATCAATGTACTATTAAAATGTATAATCGATGAAAATTTGGCTCGTCTTAAAATATTAGAAATCCATACTTTTTTACCGCTGACCCTATGCGACGCAACCTTATTTTATGTATATCAAGTTAAATAATTTGTACGCTGGTGTCTGTTTGGTACCAAATGATTGTGTAATCAATGTACTATTAAAATGTATAATCGATGAATTTTTGGCTCGTCTTAAAATATTAGAAATCGATACTTTTTTACCGCTGACTCCATTCGACGCAACTTTATTTTATGTATATCAAGTTAAAAAATTTGTACGCTAGTGTCTGCATGCTATCAAAAGATTCTGTAATCAATGTACTATTAAAATGTATAATCGATGAATTTTTGGCTCGTCTTTAAATATTTGAAATCGATACTTTTTTACCGCTGACCCCATTCGACGCAACTTTATTTTATGTATATCAAGTTAAAAAATTTGTACGCTGGTGTCTGCATGGTATCAAAAGATTCTGTAATCAATGTACTATTAAAATGTATAATCGATGAATTTTTGGCTCGTCTTAAAATATTAGAAATCGATACTTTTTTACCGCTGACCCTATGCGACGCAACCTTATTTTATGTATATCAAGTTAAAAAATTTGTACGCTGGTGTCTGTTTGGTACCAAATGGTTCTGTAATCAATGTACTATTAAAATGTATAATCGATGAATTTTTGGCTCGTCTTAAAATATTAGAAATCGATACTATTTTACCGCTGACCCTATGCGACGCAACCTTATTTTATGTATAGCAAATGAAAAAGTTTGTACGCTGTTGTCTGCTTGGTATCAAAAGATTCTGTAATCAATGTACTATTAAAATGTATAATCGATGAATTTTTGGCTCGTCTTAAAATATTAGAAATCGATACTTTATTACCGCTGACCCCATTCGACGCAACTTTATTTTATGTATATCAAGTTAAAAAATTTGTACGCTGGTGTCTGTTTGGTACCAAATGGTTCTGTAATCAATGTACTATTAAAATGTATAATCGATGAAATTTTGGCTCGTCTTAAAATATTAGAAATCCATACTTTTTTACCGCTGACCCTATGCGACGCAACCTTATTTTATGTATATCAAGTTAAAAAATTTGTACGCTGGTGTCTGTTTGGTACCAAATGATTCTGTAATCAATGTACTATTAAAATGTATAATCGATGAATTTTTGGCTCGTCTTAAAATATTAGAAATCGATACTTTTTTACCGCTGACCCTATGCGACGCAACCTTATTTTATGTATATCAAGTTAAAAAATTTGTACGCTGGTGTCTGTTTGGTACCAAATGATTCTGTAATCAATGTACTATTAAAATGTATAATCGATGAATTTTTGGCTCGTCTTTAAATATTTGTAATCGATACTTTTTTACCGCTGACCCTATGCGACGCAACCTTATTTTATGTATATCAAGTTAAAAAATTTGTACGCTGGTGTCTGTTTGGTACCAAATGATTCTGTAATCAATGTACTATTAAAATGTATAATCGATGAATTTTTGGCTCGTCTTAAAATATTAGAAATCGATACTTTTTTACCGCTGACCCTATGCGACGCAACCTTATTTTATGTATATCAAGTTAAAAAATTTGTACGCTGGTGTCTGTTTGGTACCAAATGATTCTGTAATCAATGTACTATTAAAATGTATAATCGATGAATTTTTGGCTCGTCTTAAAATATTAGAAATCGATACTTTTTTACCGCTGACCCCATTCGACGCAACTTTATTTTATGTATATCAAGTTAAAAAATTTGTACGCTGGTGTCTGTTTGGTACCAAATGGTTCTGTAATCAATGTACTATTAAAATGTATAATCGATGAAATTTTGGCTCGTCTTAAAATATTAGAAATCCATACTTTTTTACCGCTGACCCTATGCGACGCAACCTTATTTTATGTATATCAAGTTAAAAAATTTGTACGCTGGTGTCTGTTTGGTACCAAATGATTCTGTAATCAATGTACTATTAAAATGTATAATCGATGAATTTTTGGCTCGTCTTAAAATATTAGAAATCGATACTTTTTTACCGCTGACCCTATGCGACGCAACCTTATTTTATGTATATCAAGTTAAAAAATTTGTACGCTGGTGTCTGGTACCAAATGATTCTGTAATCAATGTACTATTAAAATGTATAATCGATGAATTTTTGGCTCGTCTTTAAATATTTGTAATCGATACTTTTTTACCGCTGACCCTATGCGACGCAACCTTATTTTATGTATATCAAGTTAAAAAATTTGTACGCTGGTGTCTGTTTGGTACCAAATGATTCTGTAATCAATGTACTATTAAAATGTATAATCGATGAATTTTTGGCTCGTCTTTAAATATTTGTAATCGATACTTTTTTACCGCTGACCCTATGCGACGCAACCTTATTTTATGTATATCAAGTTAAAAAATTTGTACGCTGGTGTCTGTTTGGTACCAAATGATTCTGTAATCAATGTACTATTAAAATGTATAATCGATGAATTTTTGGCTCGTCTTAAAATGTTAGAAATCGATACTTTTTTACCGCTGACCCTATGCGACGCAAACTTATTTTATGTATATCAAGTTAAAAAATTTGTACGCTGGTGTCTGTTTGGTACCAAATGATTCTGTAATCAATGTACTATTAAAATGTATAATCGATGAATTTTTGGCTCGTCTTAAAATATTAGAAATCGATACTTTTTTACCGCTGACCCTATGCGACGCAACCTTATTTTATGTATATCAAGTTAAAAAATTTGTACGCTGGTGTCTGTTTGGTACCAAATGATTCTGTAATCAATGTACTATTAAAATGTATAATCGATGAATTTTTGGCTCGTCTTAAAATATTAGAAATCGATACTTTTTTACCGCTGACCCCATTCGACGCAACTTTATTTTATGTATATCAAGTTAAAAAATTTGTACGCTGGTGTCTGTTTGGTACCAAATGGTTCTGTAATCAATGTACTATTAAAATGTATAATCGATGAAAATTTGGCTCGTCTTAAAATATTAGAAATCCATACTTTTTTACCGCTGACCCTATGCGACGCAACCTTATTTTATGTATATCAAGTTAAATAATTTGTACGCTGGTGTCTGTTTGGTACCAAATGATTGTGTAATCAATGTACTATTAAAATGTATAATCGATGAATTTTTGGCTCGTCTTAAAATATTAGAAATCGATACTTTTTTACCGCTGACTCCATTCGACGCAACTTTATTTTATGTATATCAAGTTAAAAAATTTGTACGCTGGTGTCTGCATGCTATCAAAAGATTCTGTAATCAATGTATTATTAAAATGTATAATCGATGAATTTTTGGCTCGTCTTTAAATATTTGAAATCGATACTTTTTTACCGCTGACTCCATTCGACGCAACTTTATTTTATGTATATCAAGTTAAAAAATTTGTACGCTGGTGTCTGCATGGTATCAAAAGATTCTGTAATCAATGTACTATTAAAATGTATAATCGATGAATTTTTGGCTCGTCTTAAAATATTAGAAATCGATACTATTTTACCGCTGACCCTATGCGACGCAACCTTATTTTATGTATATCAAGTTAAAAAATTTGTACGCTGGTGTCTGTTTGGTACCAAATGATTCTGTAATCAATGTACTATTAAAATGTATAATCGATGAATTTTTGGCTCGTCTTAAAATATTAGAAATCGATACTTTATTACCGCTGACCCCATTCGACGCAACTTTATTTTATGTATATCAAGTTAAAAAATTTGTACGCTGGTGTCTGTTTGGTACCAAATGGTTCTGTAATCAATGTACTATTAAAATGTATAATCGATGAAATTTTGGCTCGTCTTAAAATATTAGAAATCCATACTTTTTTACCGCTGACCCTATGCGACGCAACCTTATTTTATGTATATCAAGTTAAAAAATTTGTACGCTGGTGTCTGTTTGGTACCAAATGATTCTGTAATCAATGTACTATTAAAATGTATAATCGATGAATTTTTGGCTCGTCTTAAAATATTAGAAATCGATACTTTTTTACCGCTGACCCCATTTGACGCAACTTTATTTTATGTATAGCAAGTTAAAAAATTTGTACGCTGGTGTCTGTTTGGTACCAAATGGTTCTGTAATCAATGTACTATTAAAATGTATAATCGATGAATTTTTGGCTCGTCTTAAAATATTAGATATCGATACTTTTTTACCGCTGACCCTATGCGACGCAACCTTATTTTATGTAGTATATCAAGTTAAAAAATTTGTACGCTGGTGTCTGTTTGGTACCAAATGATTCTGTAATCAATGTACTATTAAAATGTATAATCGATGAATTTTTGGCTCGTCTTAAAATATTAGAAATCGATACTTTTTTACCGCTGACCCCATTCGACGCAACTTTATTTTATGTATATCAAGTTAAAAAATTTGTACACTGGTGTCTGTTTGGTACCAAATGGTTCTGTAATCAATGTACTATTAAAATGTATAATCGATGAAATTTTGGCTCGTCTTAAAATATTAGAAATCCATACTTTTTTACCGCTGACCCTATGCGACGCAACCTTATTTTATGTATATCAAGTTAAAAAATTTGTACGCTGGTGTCTGTTTGGTACCAAATGATTCTGTAATCAATGTACTATTAAAATGTATAATCGATGAATTTTTGGCTCGTCTTAAAATATTAGAAATCGATACTTTTTTACCGCTGACCCTATGCGACGCAACCTTATTTTATGTATATCAAGTTAAAAAATTTGTACGCTGGTGTCTGGTACCAAATGATTCTGTAATCAATGTACTATTAAAATGTATAATCGATGAATTTTTGGCTCGTCTTTAAATATTTGTAATCGATACTATTTTACCGCTGACCCTATGCGACGCAACCTTATTTTATGTATATCAAGTTAAAAAATTTGTACGCTGGTGTCTGTTTGGTACCAAATGATTCTGTAATCAATGTACTATTAAAATGTATAATCGATGAAATTTTGGCTCGTCTTAAAATATTAGAAATCCATACTTTTTTACCGCTGACCCTATGCGACGCAACCTTATTTTATGTATATCAAGTTAAAAAATTTGTACGCTGGTGTCTGTTTGGTACCAAATGGTTCTGTAATCAATGTACTATTAAAATGTATAATCGATGAATTTTTGGCTCGTCTTAAAATATTAGATATCGATACTTTTTTACCGCTGACCCTATGCGACGCAACCTTATTTTATGTAGTATATCAAGTTAAAAAATTTGTACGCTGGTGTCTGTTTGGTACCAAATGATTCTGTAATCAATGTACTATTAAAATGTATAATCGATGAATTTTTGGCTCGTCTTAAAATATTAGAAATCGATACTTTTTTACCGCTGACCCCATTCGACGCAACTTTATTTTATGTATATCAAGTTAAAAAATTTGTACACTGGTGTCTGTTTGGTACCAAATGGTTCTGTAATCAATGTACTATTAAAATGTATAATCGATGAAATTTTGGCTCGTCTTAAAATATTAGAAATCCATACTTTTTTACCGCTGACCCTATGCGACGCAACCTTATTTTATGTATATCAAGTTAAAAAATTTGTACGCTGGTGTCTGTTTGGTACCAAATGATTCTGTAATCAATGTACTATTAAAATGTATAATCGATGAATTTTTGGCTCGTCTTAAAATATTAGAAATCGATACTTTTTTACCGCTGACCCTATGCGACGCAACCTTATTTTATGTATATCAAGTTAAAAAATTTGTACGCTGGTGTCTGGTACCAAATGATTCTGTAATCAATGTACTATTAAAATGTATAATCGATGAATTTTTGGCTCGTCTTTAAATATTTGTAATCGATACTATTTTACCGCTGACCCTATGCGACGCAACCTTATTTTATGTATATCAAGTTAAAAAATTTGTACGCTGGTGTCTGTTTGGTACCAAATGATTCTGTAATCAATGTACTATTAAAATGTATAATCGATGAAATTTTGGCTCGTCTTAAAATATTAGAAATCCATACTTTTTTACCGCTGACCCTATGCGACGCAACCTTATTTTATGTATATCAAGTTAAAAAATTTGTACGCTGGTGTCTGTTTGGTACCAAATGATTCTGTAATCAATGTACTATTAAAATGTATAATCGATGAATTTTTGGCTCGTCTTAAAATATTAGAAATCGATACTTTTTTACCGCTGACCCCATTCGACGCAACTTTATTTTATGTATAGCAAGTTAAAAAATTTGTACGCTGGTGTCTGTTTGGTACCAAATGGTTCTGTAATCAATGTACTATTAAAATGTATAATCGATGAAATTTTGGCTCGTCTTAAAATATTGGAAATCCATACTTTTTTACCGCTGACCCTATGCGACGCAACCTTATTTTATGTATATCAAGTTAAAAAATTTGTACGCTGGTGTCTGTTTGGTACCAAATGATTCTGTAATCAATGTACTATTAAAATGTATAATCGATGAATTTTTGGTTCGTCTTTAAATATTTGTAATCGATACTTTTTTACCGCTGACCCCATTCGACGCAACTTTATTTTATGTATATCAAGTTAAAAAATTTGTACGCTGGTGTCTGCATGGTATCAAAAGATTCTGTAATCAATGTACTATTAAAATGTATAATCGATGAATTTTTGGCTCGTCTTAAAATATTAGAAATCGATACTTTTTTACCGCTGACCCTATGCGACGCAACCTTATTTTATGTATATCAAGTTAAAAAATTTGTACGCTGGTGTCTGTTTGGTACCAAATGATTCTGTAATCAATGTACTATTAAAATGTATAATCGATGAATTTTTGGCTCGTCTTAAAATATTAGAAATCGATACTTTTTTACCGCTGACCCCATTCGACGCAACTTTATTTTATGTATATCAAGTTAAAAAATTTGTACGCTGGTGTCTGTTTGGTACCAAATGGTTCTGTAATCAATGTACTATTAAAATGTATAATCGATGTGTTCGATAACAATAAAATGTAATTTTTGTACGTACCGAACGTAACTTCTTAACTCTTATTCCAAGATTAATATCAATTCTTTTTATATTCTTGCTATGTATAATCCTTCCTTGTTTTACGACGTTATTTCATATTATGTACAGGACTGAATGTAGTACAGGTTATATAGGAGTTGTCTTCATCTTAGAAACAGGAACCAGAATATTTATAGGATTCAAAACAGGAACCAGGATATATATATATATATATATCTGTAAAGAATTCCTGCGTCTCTAAAGAAATTAGGAAATATAATTAAAATATGAATTAAATGATATCACCGTAAGGCAAGATAAAAATGATTATGGATAATATCACCGTAAGGCAAAATATGAATAAGAGTTTTATAGTTTTCAGTTATCACCTTTTAAGGCAGAGAAAATATTAATCAGCTTTGATAAGATTAGATTGATAAAAATATAAATCACCATAAGGCAAAGATAGAATTAATTTGATAAAGATATAAATCACCATAAGGCAAAGATATATTAATCACCATAAGGCAAAGATAGAATTTGTTTGATAAAGATATAAAACACCATAAGGCAAAGATATATTAATCACCATAAGGCAAAGATAGAATTTGTTTGATAAAGATATAAAACACCATAAGGCAAAGATATATTAATCACCATAAGGCAAAGATAGAATTTGTTTGATAAAGATATAAAACACCATAAGGCAAAGATATATTAATCACCATAAGGCAAAGATAGAATTTGGATGATCACCTTATGGCTAGCCTCAAATAATTGGCTTGATGGAAGGTATCGACTATCATGATATGTACTTACATGATGTCCCCAATTGGACAAAGTCGACCTTCCTAACCAGATATATGTAATTAACCAAATATATTTCGATGTATCTCTGATGATCTTGATATTTCCGTACGATGCGCATCGTGTCGATTCAAACATCAAACGAACCACCATAAACAGCTGCATAGCAACCAGATCTTTTTCTTTTCTCACGGCACTCTATGAAAGATTCGAATAGACTTTCCTATACACGATGAAATTTTGGCTCGTCTTAAAATATTAGAAATCGATACTTTTTTACCGCTGACCCTATGCGACGCAACCTTATTTTATGTATATCAAGTTAAAAAATTTGTACGCTGGTGTCTGGTACCAAATGATTCTGTAATCAATGTACTATTAAAATGTATAATCGATGAATTTTTGGCTCGTCTTTAAATATTTGTAATCGATACTTTTTTACCGCTGACCCTATGCGACGCAACCTTATTTTATGTATATCAAGTTAAAAAATTTGTACGCTGGTGTCTGTTTGGTACCAAATGATTCTGTAATCAATGTACTATTAAAATGTATAATCGATGAATTTTTGGCTCGTCTTTAAATATTTGTAATCGATACTTTTTTACCGCTGACCCTATGCGACGCAACCTTATTTTATGTATATCAAGTTAAAAAATTTGTACGCTGGTGTCTGTTTGGTACCAAATGATTCTGTAATCAATGTACTATTAAAATGTATAATCGATGAATTTTTGGCTCGTCTTAAAATATTAGAAATCGATACTTTTTTACCGCTGACCCTATGCGACGCAACCTTATTTTATGTATATCAAGTTAAAAAATTTGTACGCTGGTGTCTGGTACCAAATGATTCTGTAATCAATGTACTATTAAAATGTATAATCGATGAATTTTTGGCTCGTCTTTAAATATTTGTAATCGATACTTTTTTACCGCTGACCCTATGCGACGCAACCTTATTTTATGTATATCAAGTTAAAAAATTTGTACGCTGGTGTCTGTTTGGTACCAAATGATTCTGTAATCAATGTACTATTAAAATGTATAATCGATGAATTTTTGGCTCGTCTTTAAATATTTGTAATCGATACTTTTTTACCGCTGACCCTATGCGACGCAACCTTATTTTATGTATATCAAGTTAAAAAATTTGTACGCTGGTGTCTGTTTGGTACCAAATGATTCTGTAATCAATGTACTATTAAAATGTATAATCGATGAATTTTTGGCTCGTCTTAAAATGTTAGAAATCGATACTTTTTTACCGCTGACCCTATGCGACGCAAACTTATTTTATGTATATCAAGTTAAAAAATTTGTACGCTGGTGTCTGTTTGGTACCAAATGATTCTGTAATCAATGTACTATTAAAATGTATAATCGATGAATTTTTGGCTCGTCTTAAAATATTAGAAATCGATACTTTTTTACCGCTGACCCTATGCGACGCAACCTTATTTTATGTATATCAAGTTAAAAAATTTGTACGCTGGTGTCTGTTTGGTACCAAATGATTCTGTAATCAATGTACTATTAAAATGTATAATCGATGAATTTTTGGCTCGTCTTAAAATATTAGAAATCGATACTTTTTTACCGCTGACCCCATTCGACGCAACTTTATTTTATGTATATCAAGTTAAAAAATTTGTACGCTGGTGTCTGTTTGGTACCAAATGGTTCTGTAATCAATGTACTATTAAAATGTATAATCGATGAAAATTTGGCTCGTCTTAAAATATTAGAAATCCATACTTTTTTACCGCTGACCCTATGCGACGCAACCTTATTTTATGTATATCAAGTTAAATAATTTGTACGCTGGTGTCTGTTTGGTACCAAATGATTGTGTAATCAATGTACTATTAAAATGTATAATCGATGAATTTTTGGCTCGTCTTAAAATATTAGAAATCGATACTTTTTTACCGCTGACTCCATTCGACGCAACTTTATTTTATGTATATCAAGTTAAAAAATTTGTACGCTGGTGTCTGCATGCTATCAAAAGATTCTGTAATCAATGTATTATTAAAATGTATAATCGATGAATTTTTGGCTCGTCTTTAAATATTTGAAATCGATACTTTTTTACCGCTGACTCCATTCGACGCAACTTTATTTTATGTATATCAAGTTAAAAAATTTGTACGCTGGTGTCTGCATGGTATCAAAAGATTCTGTAATCAATGTACTATTAAAATGTATAATCGATGAATTTTTGGCTCGTCTTAAAATATTAGAAATCGATACTATTTTACCGCTGACCCTATGCGACGCAACCTTATTTTATGTATATCAAGTTAAAAAATTTGTACGCTGGTGTCTGTTTGGTACCAAATGATTCTGTAATCAATGTACTATTAAAATGTATAATCGATGAATTTTTGGCTCGTCTTAAAATATTAGAAATCGATACTTTATTACCGCTGACCCCATTCGACGCAACTTTATTTTATGTATATCAAGTTAAAAAATTTGTACGCTGGTGTCTGTTTGGTACCAAATGGTTCTGTAATCAATGTACTATTAAAATGTATAATCGATGAAATTTTGGCTCGTCTTAAAATATTAGAAATCCATACTTTTTTACCGCTGACCCTATGCGACGCAACCTTATTTTATGTATATCAAGTTAAAAAATTTGTACGCTGGTGTCTGTTTGGTACCAAATGATTCTGTAATCAATGTACTATTAAAATGTATAATCGATGAATTTTTGGCTCGTCTTAAAATATTAGAAATCGATACTTTTTTACCGCTGACCCCATTTGACGCAACTTTATTTTATGTATAGCAAGTTAAAAAATTTGTACGCTGGTGTCTGTTTGGTACCAAATGGTTCTGTAATCAATGTACTATTAAAATGTATAATCGATGAATTTTTGGCTCGTCTTAAAATATTAGATATCGATACTTTTTTACCGCTGACCCTATGCGACGCAACCTTATTTTATGTAGTATATCAAGTTAAAAAATTTGTACGCTGGTGTCTGTTTGGTACCAAATGATTCTGTAATCAATGTACTATTAAAATGTATAATCGATGAATTTTTGGCTCGTCTTAAAATATTAGAAATCGATACTTTTTTACCGCTGACCCCATTCGACGCAACTTTATTTTATGTATATCAAGTTAAAAAATTTGTACACTGGTGTCTGTTTGGTACCAAATGGTTCTGTAATCAATGTACTATTAAAATGTATAATCGATGAAATTTTGGCTCGTCTTAAAATATTAGAAATCCATACTTTTTTACCGCTGACCCTATGCGACGCAACCTTATTTTATGTATATCAAGTTAAAAAATTTGTACGCTGGTGTCTGTTTGGTACCAAATGATTCTGTAATCAATGTACTATTAAAATGTATAATCGATGAATTTTTGGCTCGTCTTAAAATATTAGAAATCGATACTTTTTTACCGCTGACCCTATGCGACGCAACCTTATTTTATGTATATCAAGTTAAAAAATTTGTACGCTGGTGTCTGGTACCAAATGATTCTGTAATCAATGTACTATTAAAATGTATAATCGATGAATTTTTGGCTCGTCTTTAAATATTTGTAATCGATACTATTTTACCGCTGACCCTATGCGACGCAACCTTATTTTATGTATATCAAGTTAAAAAATTTGTACGCTGGTGTCTGTTTGGTACCAAATGATTCTGTAATCAATGTACTATTAAAATGTATAATCGATGAAATTTTGGCTCGTCTTAAAATATTAGAAATCCATACTTTTTTACCGCTGACCCTATGCGACGCAACCTTATTTTATGTATATCAAGTTAAAAAATTTGTACGCTGGTGTCTGTTTGGTACCAAATGGTTCTGTAATCAATGTACTATTAAAATGTATAATCGATGAATTTTTGGCTCGTCTTAAAATATTAGATATCGATACTTTTTTACCGCTGACCCTATGCGACGCAACCTTATTTTATGTAGTATATCAAGTTAAAAAATTTGTACGCTGGTGTCTGTTTGGTACCAAATGATTCTGTAATCAATGTACTATTAAAATGTATAATCGATGAATTTTTGGCTCGTCTTAAAATATTAGAAATCGATACTTTTTTACCGCTGACCCCATTCGACGCAACTTTATTTTATGTATATCAAGTTAAAAAATTTGTACACTGGTGTCTGTTTGGTACCAAATGGTTCTGTAATCAATGTACTATTAAAATGTATAATCGATGAAATTTTGGCTCGTCTTAAAATATTAGAAATCCATACTTTTTTACCGCTGACCCTATGCGACGCAACCTTATTTTATGTATATCAAGTTAAAAAATTTGTACGCTGGTGTCTGTTTGGTACCAAATGATTCTGTAATCAATGTACTATTAAAATGTATAATCGATGAATTTTTGGCTCGTCTTAAAATATTAGAAATCGATACTTTTTTACCGCTGACCCTATGCGACGCAACCTTATTTTATGTATATCAAGTTAAAAAATTTGTACGCTGGTGTCTGGTACCAAATGATTCTGTAATCAATGTACTATTAAAATGTATAATCGATGAATTTTTGGCTCGTCTTTAAATATTTGTAATCGATACTATTTTACCGCTGACCCTATGCGACGCAACCTTATTTTATGTATATCAAGTTAAAAAATTTGTACGCTGGTGTCTGTTTGGTACCAAATGATTCTGTAATCAATGTACTATTAAAATGTATAATCGATGAAATTTTGGCTCGTCTTAAAATATTAGAAATCCATACTTTTTTACCGCTGACCCTATGCGACGCAACCTTATTTTATGTATATCAAGTTAAAAAATTTGTACGCTGGTGTCTGTTTGGTACCAAATGATTCTGTAATCAATGTACTATTAAAATGTATAATCGATGAATTTTTGGCTCGTCTTAAAATATTAGAAATCGATACTTTTTTACCGCTGACCCCATTCGACGCAACTTTATTTTATGTATAGCAAGTTAAAAAATTTGTACGCTGGTGTCTGTTTGGTACCAAATGGTTCTGTAATCAATGTACTATTAAAATGTATAATCGATGAAATTTTGGCTCGTCTTAAAATATTGGAAATCCATACTTTTTTACCGCTGACCCTATGCGACGCAACCTTATTTTATGTATATCAAGTTAAAAAATTTGTACGCTGGTGTCTGTTTGGTACCAAATGATTCTGTAATCAATGTACTATTAAAATGTATAATCGATGAATTTTTGGTTCGTCTTTAAATATTTGTAATCGATACTTTTTTACCGCTGACCCCATTCGACGCAACTTTATTTTATGTATATCAAGTTAAAAAATTTGTACGCTGGTGTCTGCATGGTATCAAAAGATTCTGTAATCAATGTACTATTAAAATGTATAATCGATGAATTTTTGGCTCGTCTTAAAATATTAGAAATCGATACTTTTTTACCGCTGACCCTATGCGACGCAACCTTATTTTATGTATATCAAGTTAAAAAATTTGTACGCTGGTGTCTGTTTGGTACCAAATGATTCTGTAATCAATGTACTATTAAAATGTATAATCGATGAATTTTTGGCTCGTCTTAAAATATTAGAAATCGATACTTTTTTACCGCTGACCCCATTCGACGCAACTTTATTTTATGTATATCAAGTTAAAAAATTTGTACGCTGGTGTCTGTTTGGTACCAAATGGTTCTGTAATCAATGTACTATTAAAATGTATAATCGATGTGTTCGATAACAATAAAATGTAATTTTTGTACGTACCGAACGTAACTTCTTAACTCTTATTCCAAGATTAATATCAATTCTTTTTATATTCTTGCTATGTATAATCCTTCCTTGTTTTACGACGTTATTTCATATTATGTACAGGACTGAATGTAGTACAGGTTATATAGGAGTTGTCTTCATCTTAGAAACAGGAACCAGAATATTTATAGGATTCAAAACAGGAACCAGGATATATATATATATATATATCTGTAAAGAATTCCTGCGTCTCTAAAGAAATTAGGAAATATAATTAAAATATGAATTAAATGATATCACCGTAAGGCAAGATAAAAATGATTATGGATAATATCACCGTAAGGCAAAATATGAATAAGAGTTTTATAGTTTTCAGTTATCACCTTTTAAGGCAGAGAAAATATTAATCAGCTTTGATAAGATTAGATTGATAAAAATATAAATCACCATAAGGCAAAGATAGAATTAATTTGATAAAGATATAAATCACCATAAGGCAAAGATATATTAATCACCATAAGGCAAAGATAGAATTTGTTTGATAAAGATATAAAACACCATAAGGCAAAGATATATTAATCACCATAAGGCAAAGATAGAATTTGTTTGATAAAGATATAAAACACCATAAGGCAAAGATATATTAATCACCATAAGGCAAAGATAGAATTTGTTTGATAAAGATATAAAACACCATAAGGCAAAGATATATTAATCACCATAAGGCAAAGATAGAATTTGGATGATCACCTTATGGCTAGCCTCAAATAATTGGCTTGATGGAAGGTATCGACTATCATGATATGTACTTACATGATGTCCCCAATTGGACAAAGTCGACCTTCCTAACCAGATATATGTAATTAACCAAATATATTTCGATGTATCTCTGATGATCTTGATATTTCCGTACGATGCGCATCGTGTCGATTCAAACATCAAACGAACCACCATAAACAGCTGCATAGCAACCAGATCTTTTTCTTTTCTCACGGCACTCTATGAAAGATTCGAATAGACTTTCCTATACACGATGAAATTTTGGCTCGTCTTAAAATATTAGAAATCGATACTTTTTTACCGCTGACCCTATGCGACGCAACCTTATTTTATGTATATCAAGTTAAAAAATTTGTACGCTGGTGTCTGGTACCAAATGATTCTGTAATCAATGTACTATTAAAATGTATAATCGATGAATTTTTGGCTCGTCTTTAAATATTTGTAATCGATACTTTTTTACCGCTGACCCTATGCGACGCAACCTTATTTTATGTATATCAAGTTAAAAAATTTGTACGCTGGTGTCTGTTTGGTACCAAATGATTCTGTAATCAATGTACTATTAAAATGTATAATCGATGAATTTTTGGCTCGTCTTTAAATATTTGTAATCGATACTTTTTTACCGCTGACCCTATGCGACGCAACCTTATTTTATGTATATCAAGTTAAAAAATTTGTACGCTGGTGTCTGTTTGGTACCAAATGATTCTGTAATCAATGTACTATTAAAATGTATAATCGATGAATTTTTGGCTCGTCTTAAAATATTAGAAATCGATACTTTTTTACCGCTGACCCTATGCGACGCAACCTTATTTTATGTATATCAAGTTAAAAAATTTGTACGCTGGTGTCTGTTTGGTACCAAATGATTCTGTAATCAATGTACTATTAAAATGTATAATCGATGAATTTTTGGCTCGTCTTAAAATATTAGAAATCGATACTTTTTTACCGCTGACCCCATTCGACGCAACTTTATTTTATGTATATCAAGTTAAAAAATTTGTACGCTGGTGTCTGTTTGGTACCAAATGGTTCTGTAATCAATGTACTATTAAAATGTATAATCGATGAAATTTTGGCTCGTCTTAAAATATTAGAAATCCATACTTTTTTACCGCTGACCCTATGCGACGCAACCTTATTTTATGTATATCAAGTTAAAAAATTTGTACGCTGGTGTCTGTTTGGTACCAAATGATTCTGTAATCAATGTACTATTAAAATGTATAATCGATGAATTTTTGGCTCGTCTTAAAATATTAGAAATCGATACTTTTTTACCGCTGACCCTATGCGACGCAACCTTATTTTATGTATATCAAGTTAAAAAATTTGTACGCTGGTGTCTGGTACCAAATGATTCTGTAATCAATGTACTATTAAAATGTATAATCGATGAATTTTTGGCTCGTCTTTAAATATTTGTAATCGATACTTTTTTACCGCTGACCCTATGCGACGCAACCTTATTTTATGTATATCAAGTTAAAAAATTTGTACGCTGATGTCTGTTTGGTACCAAATGATTCTGTAATCAATGTACTATTAAAATGTATAATCGATGAATTTTTGGCTCGTCTTAAAATATTAGAAATCGATACTTTTTTACCGCTGACCCCATTCGACGCAACTTTATTTTATGTATATCAAGTTAAAAAATTTGTACGCTGGTGTCTGTTTGGTACCAAATGGTTCTGTAATCAATGTACTATTAAAATGTATAATCGATGAAAATTTGGCTCGTCTTAAAATATTAGAAATCCATACTTTTTTACCGCTGACCCTATGCGACGCAACCTTATTTTATGTATATCAAGTTAAATAATTTGTACGCTGGTGTCTGTTTGGTACCAAATGATTGTGTAATCAATGTACTATTAAAATGTATAATCGATGAATTTTTGGCTCGTCTTAAAATATTAGAAATCGATACTTTTTTACCGCTGACTCCATTCGACGCAACTTTATTTTATGTATATCAAGTTAAAAAATTTGTACGCTGGTGTCTGCATGCTATCAAAAGATTCTGTAATCAATGTATTATTAAAATGTATAATCGATGAATTTTTGGCTCGTCTTTAAATATTTGAAATCGATACTTTTTTACCGCTGACTCCATTCGACGCAACTTTATTTTATGTATATCAAGTTAAAAAATTTGTACGCTGGTGTCTGCATGGTATCAAAAGATTCTGTAATCAATGTACTATTAAAATGTATAATCGATGAATTTTTGGCTCGTCTTAAAATATTAGAAATCGATACTATTTTACCGCTGACCCTATGCGACGCAACCTTATTTTATGTATATCAAGTTAAAAAATTTGTACGCTGGTGTCTGTTTGGTACCAAATGGTTCTGTAATCAATGTACTATTAAAATGTATAATCGATGAAATTTTGGCTCGTCTTAAAATATTAGAAATCCATACTTTTTTACCGCTGACCCTATGCGACGCAACCTTATTTTATGTATATCAAGTTAAAAAATTTGTACGCTGGTGTCTGTTTGGTACCAAATGATTCTGTAATCAATGTACTATTAAAATGTATAATCGATGAATTTTTGGCTCGTCTTAAAATATTAGAAATCGATACTTTTTTACCGCTGACCCTATGCGACGCAACCTTATTTTATGTATATCAAGTTAAAAAATTTGTACGCTGGTGTCTGGTACCAAATGATTCTGTAATCAATGTACTATTAAAATGTATAATCGATGAATTTTTGGCTCGTCTTTAAATATTTGTAATCGATACTTTTTTACCGCTGACCCTATGCGACGCAACCTTATTTTATGTATATCAAGTTAAAAAATTTGTACGCTGGTGTCTGTTTGGTACCAAATGATTCTGTAATCAATGTACTATTAAAATGTATAATCGATGAATTTTTGGCTCGTCTTTAAATATTTGTAATCGATACTTTTTTACCGCTGACCCTATGCGACGCAACCTTATTTTATGTATATCAAGTTAAAAAATTTGTACGCTGGTGTCTGTTTGGTACCAAATGATTCTGTAATCAATGTACTATTAAAATGTATAATCGATGAATTTTTGGCTCGTCTTAAAATATTAGAAATCGATACTTTTTTACCGCTGACCCTATGCGACGCAACCTTATTTTATGTATATCAAGTTAAAAAATTTGTACGCTGGTGTCTGTTTGGTACCAAATGATTCTGTAATCAATGTACTATTAAAATGTATAATCGATGAATTTTTGGCTCGTCTTAAAATATTAGAAATCGATACTTTTTTACCGCTGACCCTATGCGACGCAACCTTATTTTATGTATATCAAGTTAAAAAATTTGTACGCTGGTGTCTGTTTGGTACCAAATGATTCTGTAATCAATGTACTATTAAAATGTATAATCGATGAATTTTTGGCTCGTCTTAAAATATTAGAAATCGATACTTTTTTACCGCTGACCCCATTCGACGCAACTTTATTTTATGTATATTAAGTTAAAAAATTTGTACGCTGGTGTCTGTTTGGTACCAAATGGTTCTGTAATCAATGTACTATTAAAATGTATAATCGATGAAAATTTGGCTCGTCTTAAAATATTAGAAATCCATACTTTTTTACCGCTGACCCTATGCGACGCAACCTTATTTTATGTATATCAAGTTAAATAATTTGTACGCTGGTGTCTGTTTGGTACCAAATGATTGTGTAATCAATGTACTATTAAAATGTATAATCGATGAATTTTTGGCTCGTCTTAAAATATTAGAAATCGATACTTTTTTACCGCTGACTCCATTCGACGCAACTTTATTTTATGTATATCAAGTTAAAAAATTTGTACGCTGGTGTCTGCATGCTATCAAAAGATTCTGTAATCAATGTACTATTAAAATGTATAATCGATGAATTTTTGGCTCGTCTTAAAATATTAGAAATCGATACTATTTTACCGCTGACCCTATGCGACGCAACCTTATTTTATGTATATCAAGTTAAAAAATTTGTACGCTGGTGTCTGTTTGGTACCAAATGATTCTGTAATCAATGTACTATTAAAATGTATAATCGATGAATTTTTGGCTCGTCTTAAAATATTAGAAATCGATACTTTTTTACCGCTGACCCCATTTGACGCAACTTTATTTTATGTATAGCAAGTTAAAAAATTTGTACGCTGGTGTCTGTTTGGTACCAAATGGTTCTGTAATCAATGTACTATTAAAATGTATAATCGATGAATTTTTGGCTCGTCTTAAAATATTAGATATCAATACTTTTTTACCGCTGACCCTATGCGACGCAACCTTATTTTATGTAGTATATCAAGTTAAAAAATTTGTACGCTGGTGTCTGTTTGGTACCAAATGATTCTGTAATCAATGTACTATTAAAATGTATAATCGATGAATTTTTGGCTCGTCTTAAAATATTAGAAATCGATACTTTTTTACCGCTGACCCCATTCGACGCAACTTTATTTTATGTATATCAAGTTAAAAAATTTGTACACTGGTGTCTGTTTGGTACCAAATGGTTCTGTAATCAATGTACTATTAAAATGTATAATCGATGAAATTTTGGCTCGTCTTAAAATATTAGAAATCCATACTTTTTTACCGCTGACCCTATGCGACGCAACCTTATTTTATGTATATCAAGTTAAAAAATTTGTACGCTGGTGTCTGTTTGGTACCAAATGATTCTGTAATCAATGTACTATTAAAATGTATAATCGATGAATTTTTGGCTCGTCTTAAAATATTAGAAATCGATACTTTTTTACCGCTGACCCTATGCGACGCAACCTTATTTTATGTATATCAAGTTAAAAAATTTGTACGCTGGTGTCTGTTTGGTACCAAATGATTCTGTAATCAATGTACTATTAAAATGTATAATCGATGAGTTTTTGGCTCGTCTTAAAATATTAGAAATCGATACTTTTTTACCGCTGACCCCATTCGACGCAACTTTATTTTATGTATATTAAGTTAAAAAATTTGTACGCTGGTGTCTGTTTGGTACCAAATGGTTCTGTAATCAATGTACTATTAAAATGTATAATCGATGAAAATTTGGCTCGTCTTAAAATATTAGAAATCCATACTTTTTTACCGCTGACCCTATGCGACGCAACCTTATTTTATGTATATCAAGTTAAATAATTTGTACGCTGGTGTCTGTTTGGTACCAAATGATTGTGTAATCAATGTACTATTAAAATGTATAATCGATGAATTTTTGGCTCGTCTTAAAATATTAGAAATCGATACTTTTTTACCGCTGACTCCATTCGACGCAACTTTATTTTATGTATATCAAGTTAAAAAATTTGTACGCTGGTGTCTGCATGCTATCAAAAGATTCTGTAATCAATGTACTATTAAAATGTATAATCGATGAATTTTTGGCTCGTCTTAAAATATTAGAAATCGATACTATTTTACCGCTGACCCTATGCGACGCAACCTTATTTTATGTATATCAAGTTAAAAAATTTGTACGCTGGTGTCTGTTTGGTACCAAATGATTCTGTAATCAATGTACTATTAAAATGTATAATCGATGAATTTTTGGCTCGTCTTAAAATATTAGAAATCGATACTTTTTTACCGCTGACCCCATTTGACGCAACTTTATTTTATGTATAGCAAGTTAAAAAATTTGTACGCTGGTGTCTGTTTGGTACCAAATGGTTCTGTAATCAATGTACTATTAAAATGTATAATCGATGAATTTTTGGCTCGTCTTAAAATATTAGATATCAATACTTTTTTACCGCTGACCCTATGCGACGCAACCTTATTTTATGTAGTATATCAAGTTAAAAAATTTGTACGCTGGTGTCTGTTTGGTACCAAATGATTCTGTAATCAATGTACTATTAAAATGTATAATCGATGAATTTTTGGCTCGTCTTAAAATATTAGAAATCGATACTTTTTTACCGCTGACCCCATTCGACGCAACTTTATTTTATGTATATCAAGTTAAAAAATTTGTACACTGGTGTCTGTTTGGTACCAAATGGTTCTGTAATCAATGTACTATTAAAATGTATAATCGATGAAATTTTGGCTCGTCTTAAAATATTAGAAATCCATACTTTTTTACCGCTGACCCTATGCGACGCAACCTTATTTTATGTATATCAAGTTAAAAAATTTGTACGCTGGTGTCTGTTTGGTACCAAATGATTCTGTAATCAATGTACTATTAAAATGTATAATCGATGAATTTTTGGCTCGTCTTAAAATATTAGAAATCGATACTTTTTTACCGCTGACCCTATGCGACGCAACCTTATTTTATGTATATCAAGTTAAAAAATTTGTACGCTGGTGTCTGGTACCAAATGATTCTGTAATCAATGTACTATTAAAATGTATAATCGATGAGTTTTTGGCTCGTCTTTAAATATTTGTAATCGATACTTTTTTACCGCTGACCCTATGCGACGCAACCTTATTTTATGTATATCAAGTTAAAAAATTTGTACGCTGGTGTCTGTTTGGTACCAAATGATTCTGTAATCAATGTACTATTAAAATGTATAATCGATGAATTTTTGGCTCGTCTTAAAATATTAGAAATCGATACTTTTTTACCGCTGACCCTATGCGACGCAACCTTATTTTATGTATATCAAGTTAAAAAATTTGTACGCTGGTGTCTGTTTGGTACCAAATGATTCTGTAATCAATGTACTATTAAAATGTATAATCGATGAATTTTTTGCTCGTCTTAAAATATTAGAAATCGATACTTTTTTACCGCTGACCCTATGCGACGCAACCTTATTTTATGTATATCAAGTTAAAAAATTTGTACGCTGGTGTCTGGTACCAAATGATTGTGTAATCAATGTACTATTAAAATGTATAATCGATGAATTTTTGGCTCGTCTTAAAATATTAGAAATCGATACTTTTTTACCGCTGACTCCATTCGACGCAACTTTATTTTATGTATATCAAGTTAAAAAATTTGTACGCTGGTGTCTGCATGCTATCAAAAGATTCTGTAATCAATGTACTATTAAAATGTATAATCGATGAATTTTTGGCTCGTCTTTAAATATTTGAAATCGATACTTTTTTACCGCTGACCCCATTCGACGCAACTTTATTTTATGTATATCAAGTTAAAAAATTTGTACGCTGGTGTCTGCATGGTATCAAAAGATTCTGTAATCAATGTACTATTAAAATGTATAATCGATGAATTTTTGGCTCGTCTTAAAATATTAGAAATCGATACTTTTTTACCGCTGACCCTATGCGACGCAACCTTATTTTATGTATATCAAGTTAAAAAATTTGTACGCTGGTGTCTGTTTGGTACCAAATGGTTCTGTAATCAATGTACTATTAAAATGTATAATCGATGAATTTTTGGCTCGTCTTAAAATATTAGAAATCGATACTTTTTTACCGCTGACCCTATGCGACGCATCCTTAATTTATGTATAGCAAATGAAATAGTTTGTATGCTGTTGTCTGCTTGGTACCAAAAGATTCTGTAATCAATGTACTATTAAAATGTATAATCGATGAATTTTTGGCTCGTCTTAAAATATTAGAAATCGATACTTTTTTACCGCTGACCCTATGCGACGCATCCTTAATTTATGTATAGCAAATGAAAAAGTTTGTACGCTGTTGTCTGCTTGGTACCAAAAGATTCTGTAATCAATGTACTATTAAAATGTATAATGGATGAATTTTTGGCTCGTCTTTAAATATTAGAAATCGATACTTTTTTACCGCTGACCCCATGCGACGCAACCTTATTTTATGTATATCAAGTTAAAAAATTTGTACGCTGGTGTCTATTTGGTACCAAATGATTCTGTAATCAATGTACTATTAAAATGTATAATCGATGAATTTTTGGCTCGTCTTTAAATATTAGAAATCGATACTTTTTTACCGCTGACCTCATTCGACGCAACTTTATTTTATGTATATCAAGTTAAAAAATTTGTACGATGGTGTCTGTTTGGTACCAAATGGTTCTGTAATCAATGTACTATTAAAATGTATAATCGATGAATTTTTGGCTCGTCTTTAAATATTTGTAATCGATACTTTTTTACCGCTGACCCCATTCGACGCAACTTTATTTTATGTATATCAAGTTAAAAAATTTGTACGCTGGTGTCTGCATGGTATCAAAAGATTCTGTAATCAATGTACTATTAAAATGTATAATCGATGAATTTTTGGCTCGTCTTAAAATATTAGAAATCGATACTTTTTTACCGCTGACCTCATTCGACGCAACTTTATTTTATGTATATCAAGTTAAAAAATTTGTACGATGGTGTCTGTTTGGTACCAAATGGTTCTGTAATCAATGTACTATTAAAATGTATAATCGATGAATTTTTGGCTCGTCTTAAAATATTGGAAATCGATACTTTTTACCGCTGATCCTATGCGACGCAACCTTATTTTATGTATATCAAGTTAAAAAATTTGTACGCTGGTGTCTGCATGGTACCAAATGGTTCTGTAATCAATGTACTATTAAAATGTATAATCGATGAATTTTTGGCTCGTCTTAAAATATTAGAAATCGATACTTTTTTACCGCTGACCCTATGCGACGCAACCTTATTTTATGTATATCAAGTTAAATAATTTGTACGCTGGTGTCTGTTTGGTACCAAATGATTGTGTAAACAATGTACTATTAAAATGTATAATCGATGAATTTTTGGCTCGTCTTAAAATATTAGAAATCGATACTTTTTTACCGCTGACTCCATTCGACGCAACTTTATTTTATGTATATCAAGTTAAAAAATTTGTACGCTGGTGTCTGCATGCTATCAAAAGATTCTGTAATCAATGTACTATTAAAATGTATAATCGATGAATTTTTGGCTCGTCTTAAAATATTGGAAATCGATACTTTTTACCGCTGATCCTATGCGACGCAACCTTATTTTATGTATATCAAGTTAAAAAATTTGTACGCTGGTGTCTGCATGGTACCAAATGGTTCTGTAATCAATGTACTATTAAAATGTATAATCGATGAATTTTTGGCTCGTCTTTAAATATTAGAAATCGATACTTTTTTACCGCTGACCCCATGCGACGCAACCTTATTTTATGTATATCAAGTTAAAAAATTTGTACGCTGGTGTCTATTTGGTACCAAATGATTCTGTAATCAATGTACTATTAAAATATCGATGAATTTTTGGCTCGTCTTTAAATATTAGAAATCGATACTTTTTTACCGCTGACCTCATTCGACGCAACTTTATTTTATGTATATCAAGTTAAAAAATTTGTACGATGGTGTCTGTTTGGTACCAAATGGTTCTGTAATCAATGTACTATTAAAATGTATAATCGATGAATTTTTGGCTCGTCTTTAAATATTTGTAATCGATACTTTTTTACCGCTGACCCCATTCGACGCAACTTTATTTTATGTATATCAAGTTAAAAAATTTGTACGCTGGTGTCTGCATGGTATCAAAAGATTCTGTAATCAATGTACTATTAAAATGTATAATCGATGAATTTTTGGCTCGTCTTAAAATATTAGAAATCGATACTTTTTTACCGCTGACCTCATTCGACGCAACTTTATTTTATGTATATCAAGTTAAAAAATTTGTACGATGGTGTCTGTTTGGTACCAAATGGTTCTGTAATCAATGTACTATTAAAATGTATAATCGATGAATTTTTGGCTCGTCTTAAAATATTGGAAATCGATACTTTTTACCGCTGATCCTATGCGACGCAACCTTATTTTATGTATATCAAGTTAAAAAATTTGTACGCTGGTGTCTGCATGGTACCAAATGGTTCTGTAATCAATGTACTATTAAAATGTATAATCGATGAATTTTTGGCTCGTCTTAAAATATTAGAAATCGATACTTTTTTACCGCTGACCCTATGCGACGCAACCTTATTTTATGTATATCAAGTTAAATAATTTGTACGCTGGTGTCTGTTTGGTACCAAATGATTGTGTAAACAATGTACTATTAAAATGTATAATCGATGAATTTTTGGCTCGTCTTAAAATATTAGAAATCGATACTTTTTTACCGCTGACTCCATTCGACGCAACTTTATTTTATGTATATCAAGTTAAAAAATTTGTACGCTGGTGTCTGCATGCTATCAAAAGATTCTGTAATCAATGTACTATTAAAATGTATAATCGATGAATTTTTGGCTCGTCTTAAAATATTGGAAATCGATACTTTTTACCGCTGATCCTATGCGACGCAACCTTATTTTATGTATATCAAGTTAAAAAATTTGTACGCTGGTGTCTGCATGGTACCAAATGGTTCTGTAATCAATGTACTATTAAAATGTATAATCGATGAATTTTTGGCTCGTCTTAAAATATTAGAAATCGATACTTTTTTACCGCTGACCCTATGCGACGCAACCTTATTTTATGTATATCAAGTTAAATAATTTGTACGCTGGTGTCTGTTTGGTACCAAATGATTGTGTAAACAATGTACTATTAAAATGTATAATCGATGAATTTTTGGCTCGTCTTAAAATATTAGAAATCGATACTTTTTTACCGCTGACTCCATTCGACGCAACTTTATTTTATGTATATCAAGTTAAAAAATTTGTACGCTGGTGTCTGCATGCTATCAAAAGATTCTGTAATCAATGTACTATTAAAATGTATAATCGATGAATTTTTGGCTCGTCTTAAAATATTAGAAATCGATACTTTTTTACCGCTGACCCTATGCGACGCATCCTTAATTTATGTATAGCAAATGAAAACGTTTGTATGCTGTTGTCTGCTTGGTACCAAAAGATTCTGTAATCAATGTACTATTAAAATGTATAATCGATGAATTTTTGGCTCGTCTTAAGATATTAGAAACCGATACTTTTTTACCGCTGACTCCATTCGACGCAACTTTATTTTATGTATATCAAGTTAAAAAATTTGTACGCTGGTGTCTGCATGCTATCAAAAGATTCTGTAATCAATGTACTATTAAAATGTATAATCGATGAATTTTTGGCTCGTCTTAAAATATTAGAAATCGATACTTTTTTACCGCTGACCCTATGCGACGCATCCTTAATTTATGTATAGCAAATGAAAAAGTTTGTATGCTGTTGTCTGCTTGGTACCAAAAGATTCTGTAATCAATGTACTATTAAAATGTATAATGGATGAATTTTTGGCTCGTCTTAAAATATTAGAAATCGATACTTTTTTACCGCTGACCCTATGCGACGCATCCTTAATTTATGTATAGCAAATGAAAAAGT
This sequence comes from Prenolepis imparis, assembly GCF_030444845.1. Classification (NCBI taxonomy): domain Eukaryota; kingdom Metazoa; phylum Arthropoda; class Insecta; order Hymenoptera; family Formicidae; genus Prenolepis; species Prenolepis imparis. The sequence goes on along the minus strand of NW_028141201.1, from coordinate 68,209 downwards.
TTGTACGCTGTTGTCTGCTTGGTACCAAAAGATTCTGTAATCAATGTACTATTAAAATGTATAATGGATGAATTTTTGGCTCGTCTTAAAATATTAGAATTCCATACTTTTTTACCGCTGACCCTATGCGACGCAACCTTATTTTATGTATATCAAGTTAAAAAATTTGTACGCTGGTGTCTGTTTGGTACCAAATGATTCTGTAATCAATGTACTATTAAAATGTATAATCGATGAATTTTTGGCTCGTCTTAAAATATTAGAAATCGATACTTTTTTACCGCTGACCCTATGCGACGCATCCTTAATTTATGTATAGCAAATGAAAAAGTTTGTACGCTGTTGTCTGCTTGGTACCAAAAGATTCTGTAATCAATGTACTATTAAAATGTATAATGGATGAATTTTTGGCTCGTCTTTAAATATTAGAAATCGATACTTTTTTACCGCTGACCCCATGCGACGCAACCTTATTTTATGTATATCAAGTTAAAAAATTTGTACGCTGGTGTCTGTTTGGTACCAAATGGTTCTGTAATCAATGTACTATTAAAATGTATAATCGATGAATTTTTGACTCGTCTTAAAATATTAGAATTCCATACTTTTTTACCGCTGACCCTATGCGACGCAACCTTATTTTATGTATATCAAGTTAAAAAATTTGTACGCTGGTGTCTGTTTGGTACCAAATGATTCTGTAATCAATGTACTATTAAAATGTATAATCGATGAATTTTTGGCTCGTCTTAAAATATTAGAAATCGATACTTTTTTACCGCTGACCTCATTCGACGCAACTTTATTTTATGTATATCAAGTTAAAAAATTTGTACGCTGGTGTCTGTTTGGTACCAAATGGTTCTGTAATCAATGTATTGGCGGTCCGATAAGTACTTAGCCTCACCGCCCGATGGTGCCAGTATCACAAGAGAGATTTACTATCGTGTAGTACATTCTCGTAGACGGCTACTGTCAAAATTTCAACCGAATCGGACTCGTAGTTTTGTTTTGACCGCGTGTGGGAGCGAGCGTGTCCACGGATTTTAGAAAAATGGAAAAAGAGCAATATCGGTCGGTGATTCGATTCTTGTTTTTGGAAGGGAAATCGCGCAGCGAAATCAAAGAGCGCTTGGATGCTGTGTACGGTGACTCTTCTCCTTCGATGGCGACCGTCAAAAATTGGTTTAACGAGTTTCAACGTGGTCGCACGTCGGTTTTTAATGAGCCACGCTCAGGTGCCCCGAAAATGGCTACCACGGAGGATAACGTGACAAAAATCCACGATCTCGTATTGGCAGACCGCCGATTGAAGGTGCGCGAGATAGCTGAAACAGTGGGCATCTCAAAAGACCGCGTGGGTCATATCCTGCATGAAATTTTGGGCATGAGAAAGCTGTCGGCGCGATGGGTGCCGCGTTTGCTCACTCCGGACAACAAGCGCAACCGTGAGACCATTTCAGAGCAGTGTTTGACGCTGTTTAAGCGCAATCCGAAGGAGTTTCTGCGTCGTTTCGTGACCGTCGACGAAACATGGATCCACTGGTACACACCAGAGACCAAGGAACAGTCGAAACAGTGGACTTCACCCGGCGAACGTGCTCCGAAGAAGGCGAAGACCGTCCTATCGGCCGGAAAGGTGATGGCCACAGTTTTCTGGGATTCACAAGGTGTGATCTACATCGACTACCTGGAGAAGGGCAAAACGGTCACAGGGCTCTACTATGCCGAATTATTGGGCCGATTCGACGCCGAATTGCAGAAAAAACGGCCCCATTTGGCGAAGAAAAAAGTGCTCTTCCACCATGACAACGCACCGGCTCACACCTCCGCCGTCGCCACGGCCAAATTGGTCGAATTGCACTACGAACTGCTGCCCCATCCACCGTATTCTCCAGATTTGGCCCCGTGCGACTTTTTTTTGTTTCCAAACTTGAAAAAGTCACTCGCCGGGCAGAAATTTGAGTCGAATGAGGAGGTCATCGCCGCGACGGAGGCCTACTTTGCAGACTTCGAGAAAACGTATTTTTCAGATGGGTTAAAGAAGTTGGAGCATCGCTGGGTCAAGTGTATCGAGCTAAAAGGAGACTATGTTGAGAAATAAATCGCCACTTTTCCAAAATTTTCGTTTTTCTTTTGTAGGCTAAGTACTTATCGGACCGCCCTTACTATTAAAATGTATAATCGATGAATTTTTGGCTCGTCTTAAAATATTAGAATTCCATACTTTTTTACCGCTGACCCTATGCGACGCAACCTTATTTTATGTATATCAAGTTAAAAAATTTGTACGCTGGTGTCTATTTGGTACCAAATGATTCTGTAATGTACTATTAAAATGTATAATCGATGAATTTTTGGCTCGTCTTAAAATATTAGAAATCGATACTTTTTTACCGCTGACCTCATTCGACGCAACTTTATTTTATGTATATCAAGTTAAAAAATTTGTACGATGGTGTCTGTTTGGTACCAAATGGTTCTGTAATCAATGTACTATTAAAATGTATAATCGATGAATTTTTGGCTCGTCTTAAAATATTAGAAATCCATACTTTTTTACCGCTGACCCTATGCGACGCAACCTTATTTTATGTATAGTAAGTTAAAAAATTTGTACGCTGGTGTCTGTTTGGTACCAAATGATTCTGTAATCAATGTACTATTAAAATGTATAATCGATGAATTTTTGGCTCGTCTTTAAATATTTGTAATCGATACTTTTTTACCGCTGACCCCATTCGACGCAACTTTATTTTATGTATATCAAGTTAAAAAATTTGTACGCTGGTGTCTGCATGGTATCAAAAGATTCTGTAATCAATGTACTATTAAAATGTATAATCGATGAATTTTTGGCTCGTCTTAAAATATTGGAAATCGATACTTTTTACCGCTGATCCTATGCGACGCAACCTTATTTTATGTATATCAAGTTAAAAAATTTGTACGCTGGTGTATTTGGTACCAAATGGTTCTGTAATCAATGTACTATTAAAATGTATAATCGATGAATTTTTGGCTCGTCTTAAAATATTAGAATTCCATACTTTTTTACCGCTGACCCTATGCGACGCAACCTTATTTTATGTATATCAAGTTAAAAAATTTGTACGCTGGTGTCTGTTTGGTACCAAATGATTCTGTAATCAATGTACTATTAAAATGTATAATCGATGAATTTTTGGCTCATCTTAAAATATTAGAAATCGATACTTTTTTACCGCTGACCTCATTCGACGCAACTTTATTTTATGTATATCAAGTTAAAAAATTTGTACGCTGGTGTCTGTTTGGTACCAAATGGTTCTGTAATCAATGTACTATTAAAATGTATAATCGATGAATTTTTGGCTCGTCTTAAAATATTAGAATTCCATACTTTTTTACCGCTGACCCTATGCGACGCAACCTTATTTTATGTATATCAAGTTAAAAAATTTGTACGCTGGTGTCTATTTGGTACCAAATGATTCTGTAATCAATGTACTATTAAAATGTATAATCGATGAATTTTTGGCTCGTCTTAAAATATTAGAAATCGATACTTTTTTACCGCTGACCTCATTCGACGCAACTTTATTTTATGTATATCAAGTTAAAAAATTTGTACGATGGTGTCTGTTTGGTACCAAATGGTTCTGTAATCAATGTACTATTAAAATGTATAATCGATGAATTTTTGGCTCGTCTTAAAATATTAGAAATCCATACTTTTTTACCGCTGACCCTATGCGACGCATCTTTAATTTATGTATAGCAAATGAAAAAGTTTGTATGCTGTTGTCTGCTTGGTACCAAAAGATTCTGTAATCAATGTACTATTAAAATGTATAATGGATGAATTTTTGGCTCGTCTTAAAATATTAGAAATCGATACTTTTTTACCGCTGACCCCATTCGACGCAACTTTATTTTATGTATATCAAGTTAAAAAATTTGTACGCTGGTGTCTGCATGGTATCAAAAGATTCTGTAATCAATGTACTATTAAAATGTATAATCGATGAATTTTTGGCTCGTCTTAAAATATTGGAAATCGATACTTTTTACCGCTGATCCTATGCGACGCAACCTTATTTTATGTATATCAAGTTAAAAAATTTGTATGCTGGTGTCTGCATGGTACCAAATGGTTCTGTAATCAATGTACTATTAAAATGTATAATCGATGAATTTTTGGCTCGTCTTAAAATATTAGAAATCGATACTTTTTTACCGCTGACCCTATGCGACGCAACCTTATTTTATGTATATCAAGTTAAATAATTTGTACGCTGGTGTCTGTTTGGTACCAAATGATTGTGTAAACAATGTACTATTAAAATGTATAATCGATGAATTTTTGGCTCGTCTTAAAATATTAGAAATCGATACTTTTTTACCGCTGACTCCATTCGACGCAACTTTATTTTATGTATATCAAGTTAAAAAATTTGTACGCTGGTGTCTGCATGCTATCAAAAGATTCTGTAATCAATGTACTATTAAAATGTATAATCGATGAATTTTTGGCTCGTCTTAAAATATTAGAAATCGATACTTTTTTACCGCTGACCCTATGCGACGCATCCTTAATTTATGTATAGCAAATGAAAAAGTTTGTATGCTGTTGTCTGCTTGGTACCAAAAGATTCTGTAATCAATGTACTATTAAAATGTATAATGGATGAATTTTTGGCTCGTCTTAAAATATTAGAAATCGATACTTTTTTACCGCTGACCCCATTCGACGCAACTTTATTTTATGTATATCAAGTTAAAAAATGTGTACGCTGGTGTCTGCATGGTATCAAAAGATTCTGTAATCAATGTACTATTAAAATGTATAATCGATGAATTTTTTGCTCGTCTTAAAATATTGGAAATCGATACTTTTTACCGCTGATCCTATGCGACGCAACCTTATTTTATGTATATCACGTTAAAAAATTTGTACGCTAGTGTCTGCATGGTATCAAAAGATTCTGTAATCAATGTACTATTAAAATGTATAATCGATGAATTTTTGGCTCGTCTTAAAATATTAGAAATCGATACTTTTTTACCGCTGACCCTATGCGACGCATCCTTAATTTATGTATAGCAAATGAAAAAGTTTGTATGCTGTTGTCTGCTTGGTACCAAAAGATTCTGTAATCAATGTACTATTAAAATGTATAATGGATGAATTTTTGGCTCGTCTTAAAATATTAGAAATCGATACTTTTTTACCGCTGACCCTATGCGACGCATCCTTAATTTATGTATAGCAAATGAAAAAGTTTGTACGCTGTTGTCTGCTTGGTACCAAAAGATTCTGTAATCAATGTACTATTAAAATGTATAATGGATGAATTTTTGGCTCGTCTTTAAATATTAGAAATCGATACTTTTTTATCGCTGACCCCATTCGACGCAACTTTATTTTATGTATATCAAGTTAAAAAATGTGTACGCTGGTGTCTGCATGCTATCAAAAGATTCTGTAATCAATGTACTATTAAAATGTATAATCGATGAATTTTTGGCTCGTCTTAAAATATTAGAAATCGATACTTTTTACCGCTGATCCTATGCGACGCAACCTTATTTTATGTATATCAAGTTAAAAAATTTGTACGCTAGTGTCTGCATGGTATCAAAAGATTCTGTAATCAATGTACTATTAAAATGTATAATGGATGAATTTTTGGCTCGTCTTAAAATATTAGAAATCGATACTTTTTTACCGCTGACCCTATGCGACGCATCCTTAATTCATGTATAGCAAATGAAAAAGTTTGTACGCTGTTGTCTGCTTGGTACCAAAAGATTCTGTAATCAATGTACTATTAAAATGTATAATGGATGAATTTTTGGCTCGTCTTTAAATATTAGAAATCGATACCTTTTTACCGCTGACCCCATGCGACGCAACATTATTTTATGTATATCAAGTTAAAAAATTTGTACGCTGGTGTCTGTTTGGTACCAAATGGTTCTGTAATCAATGTACTATTAAAATGTATAATGGATGAATTTTTGGCTCGTCTTTAAATATTAGAAATCCATACTTTTTTACCGCTGACCCTATGCGACGCAACCTTATTTTATGTATATCAAGTTAAAAAATTTGTACGCTGGTGTCTGTTTGGTACCAAATGGTTCTGTGATCAATGTACTATTAAAATGTATAATCGATGAATTTTTGGCTCGTCTTGAAATATTAGAAATCGATATTTTTTTACCGCTGACCCTATGCGACGCATCCTTATTTTATGTATATCAAGTTAAAAAATTTGTACGCTGGTGTCTGCATGGTACCAAATGGTTCTGTAATCAATGTACTATTAAAATGTATAATCGATGAATTTTTGGCTCGTCTTAAAATATTAGAAATCTATACTTTTTTACCGCTGACCCCATTCGACGCAACTTTATTTTATGTATATCAAGTTAAAAAATTTGTACGCTGGTGTCTGTTTGGTACCAAATGGTTCTGTAATCAATGTACTATTAAAATGTATAATCGATGAATTTTTGGCTCGTCTTAAAATATTAGAAATCGATACTTTTTTACCGCTGACCCTATGCGACGCATCCTTAATTTATGTATAGCAAATGAAAAAGTTTGTATGCTGTTGTCTGCTTGGTACCAAAAGATTCTGTAATCAATGTACTATTAAAATGTATAATGGATGAATTTTTGGCTCGTCTTTAAATATTAGAAATCGATACTTTTTTACCGCTGACCTCATGCGACGCAACCTTATTTTATGTATATCAAGTTAAAAAATTTGTACGCAGGTGTCTGTTTGGTACCAAATGGTTCTGTAATCAATGTACTATAAAAATGTATAATCGATGAATTTTTGGCTCGTCTTAAAATATTAGAAATCGATACTTTTTTACCGCTGATCCCATTCGATGCCACTTTATTTTATGTATATAAAGTTAAAAAATTTGTACGCTGGTGCCTGCATAGTATCAAAAGATTCTGTAATCAATGTACTATTAAAATGTATAATCGATGAATTATTTGGCTCGTCTTAAAATATTAGAAATCCATACTTTTTTACCGCTGATCCTATGCGACGCAACCTTATTTTATGTATATCAAGTTAAAAAATTTGTACGCTAGTGTCTGTTTGGTACCAAATGATTCTGTAATCAATGTACTATTAAAATGTATAATCAATGAATTTTTGGCTCATCTTAAAATATTAGAAATCGATACTTTTTTACCGCTGACCCCATTCGACGCAACTTTATTTTATGTATATCAAGTTAAAAAATTTGTACGCTGGTGTCTGTTTGGTACCAAATGATTCTGTAATCAATGTACTATTAAAATGTATAATCGATGAATTTTTGGCTCGTCTTAAAATATTAGAAATCGATACTTTTTTACCGCTGACCCTATGCGACGCAACCTTATTTTATGTATATCAAGTTAAAAAATTTGTACGCTGGTGTCTGTTTGGTACCAAATGATTGTGTAATCAATGTACTATTAAAATGTATAATCGATGAATTTTTGGCTCGTCTTAAAATATTAGAAATCGATACTTTTTTACCGCTGACCCCATTCGACGCAACTTTATTTTATGTATATCAAGTTAAAAAATTAGTACGCTGGTGTCTGCATGGTATCAAAAGATTCTGTAATCAATGTACTATTAAAATGTATAATCGATGAATTTTTGGCTCGTCTTAAAATATTGGAAATCGATACTTTTTACCGCTGATCCCATTCGACGCAACCTTATTTTATGTATATCAAGTTAAAAAATTTGTACGCTGGTGTCTGCATGGTATCAAAAGATTCTGTAATCAATGTACTATTAAAATGTATAATGGATGAATTTTTGGCTCGTCTTAAAATATTAGAAATCGATACTTTTTTACCGCTGATCCTATGCGACGCAACCTTATTTTATGTATATCAAGTTAAAAAATTTGTACGCTGGTGTCTGCATGGTATCAAAAGATTCTGTAATCAATGTACTATTAAAATGTATAATCGATGAATTTTTGGCTCGTCTTAAAATATTAGAAATCGATACTTTTTTACCGCTGACCCCATTCGACGCAACTTTATTTTATGTATATCAAGTTAAAAAATTTGTACGCTGGTGTCTGTTTGGTACCAAATGGTTCTGTAATCAATGTACTATTAAAATGTATAATCGATGAATTTTGGCTCGTCTTAAAATATTAGAAATCCATACTTTTTTACCGCTGACCCTATGCGACGCAACCTTATTTTATGTATATCAAGTTAAAAAATTTGTACGCTGGTGTCTGTTTGGTACCAAATGGTTCTGTGATCAATGTACTATTAAAATGTATAATCGATGAATTTTTGGCTCGTCTTAAAATATTAGAAATCGATACTTTTTTACCGCTGACCCTATGCGACGCATCCTTATTTTATGTTTATCGTATTAAAAAATTTGTACGCTGGTGTCTGCATGGTATCAAAAGATTCTGTAATCAATGTACTATTAAAATGTACAATCGATGAATTTTTGGCTCGTCTTAAAATATTAGAAATCGATACTTTTTTACCGCTGACCCCATTCGACGCAACTTTATTTTATGTATATCAAGTTAAAAAATTTGTACGCTGGTGTCTGTTTGATACCAAATGGTTCTGTAATCAATGTACTATTAAAATGTATAATCGATGAATTTTGGCTCGTCTTAAAATATTAGAAATCCATACTTTTTTACCGCTGACCCTATGCGACGCAACCTTATTTTATGTATATCAAGTTAAAAAATTTGTACGCTGGTGTCTGTTTGGTACCAAATGGTTCTGGGATCAATGTACTATTAAAATGTATAATCGATGAATTTTTGGCTCGTCTTAAAATATTAGAAATCGATACTTTTTTACCGCTGACCCTATGCGACGCATCCTTATTTTATGTATATCAAGTTAAAAAATTTGTACGCTGGTGTCTGCATGGTATCAAAAGATTCTGTAATCAATGTACTATTAAAATGTATAATGGATGAATTTTTGGCTCGTCTTTAAATATTAGAAATCCATACTTTTTTACCGCTGACCCTATGCGACGCAACCTTATTTTATGTATATCAAGTTAAAAAATTTGTACGCTGGTGTCTGTTTGGTACCAAATGGTTCTGTGATCAATGTACTATTAAAATGTATAATCGATGAATTTTTGGCTCGTCTTAAAATATTAGAAATCGATATTTTTTTACCGCTGACCCTATGCGACGCATCCTTATTTTATGTATATCAAGTTAAAAAATTTGTACGCTGGTGTCTGCATGGTACCAAATGGTTCTGTAATCAATGTACTATTAAAATGTATAATCGATGAATTTTTGGCTCGTCTTAAAATATTAGAAATCTATACTTTTTTACCGCTGACCCCATTCGACGCAACTTTATTTTATGTATATCAAGTTAAAAAATTTGTACGCTGGTGTCTGTTTGGTACCAAATGGTTCTGTAATCAATGTACTATTAAAATGTATAATCGATGAATTTTTGGCTCGTCTTAAAATATTAGAAATCGATACTTTTTTACCGCTGACCCTATGCGACGCATCCTTAATTTATGTATAGCAAATGAAAAAGTTTGTATGCTGTTGTCTGCTTGGTACCAAAAGATTCTGTAATCAATGTACTATTAAAATGTATAATGGATGAATTTTTGGCTCGTCTTTAAATATTAGAAATCGATACTTTTTTACCGCTGACCTCATGCGACGCAACCTTATTTTATGTATATCAAGTTAAAAAATTTGTACGCAGGTGTCTGTTTGGTACCAAATGGTTCTGTAATCAATGTACTATTAAAATGTATAATCGATGAATTTTTGGCTCGTCTTAAAATATTAGAAATCGATACTTTTTTACCGCTGACCCCATTCGACGCCACTTTATTTTATGTATATCAAGTTAAAAAATTTGTACGCTGGTGTCTGCATGGTATCAAAAGATTCTGTAATCAATGTACTATTAAAATGTATAATCGATGAATTTTTGGCTCGTCTTAAAATATTAGAAATCGATACTTTTTTACCGCTGACCCTATGCGACGCAACCTTATTTTATGTATATCAAGTTAAAATATTTGTACGCTGGTGTCTGTTTGGTACCAAATGATTGTGTAATCAATGTACTATTAAAATGTATAATCGATGAATTTTTGGCTCGTCTTAAAATATTAGAAATCGATACTTCTTTACCGCTGACCCCATTCGACGCAACTTTATTTTATGTATATCAAGTTAAAAAATTTGTACGCTGGTGTCTGCATGGTATCAAAAGATTCTGTAATCAATGTACTATTAAAATGTATAATCGATGAATTTTTGGCTCGTCTTAAAATATTGGAAATCGATACTTTTTACCGCTGATCCTATGCGACGCAACCTTATTTTATGTATATCAAGTTAAAAAATTTGTACGCTGGTGTCTGTTTGGTACCAAATGGTTCTGTAATCAATGTACTATTAAAATGTATAATCGATGAATTTTTGGCTCGTCTTAAAATATTAGAAATCGATACTTTTTTACCGCTGACCCTATGCGACGCATCCTTAATTTATGTATAGCAAATGAAGAAGTTTGTACGCTGTTGTCTGCTTGGTATCAAAAGATTCAAAGGAAAACTCACAAAAGCGATAATTTAATTTGAAAGATTCGTTTCGCACATAGATCAAATCCGTCGACGATTTCGTGGCGTCTGTGAACGCGGCGCTGAGGAAAAACGAGGAGGCTCCTAAGCTGGACAGCGCAGCCTGCCGTCTAGAGAGTTACGACGTCGTGGAATCTAAAGGTCTCGATGAGGAGGTGGAGAAACTGATCAAACTGTACAGCAATCTCGACATTACCACGACGCCGATGCCCGGGTGTCCGAAGGGCAGCCTGAGAACCCTCCTTCGAGAGGGGGATTTGAAACTCAGAGAGCCACCAACAAAGTATGCGACAATGTTATTTATTGTTAGTCAGATCAAAATTACTTTTATATGAATAAAATGAAACTATATTCAGAAATATAAGTATATGAGATTAAAAGAGAATATCCATTGTCAATAATAAGCGAAATAATTGAAAATAATTCTGTTGTAATTTGACTTATTTTATGAAGTAGTTTCTATAGCTAATTTTTTTCTATATCTTAAAGATAGCAATTATTTAATTCTCACTGTGTTGAAATAAGAAATTACGGTCTATTAATTATCCTTTACAGATGGAAGTGCACGTACTATTATTGACCGACATGCTATTGATTTGCAAATCTACAACGAAAAAAATGTTTAAGATCATTAGGCAACCGTATGTTGTCGACCGCATACGAATACACGAGGTCAAAGAACCGTCCAGTATAGGATTGGTTTATCTTAACGAGTACGGGACAGTTTCGGCCGCTTTAATCCTGAGCGCCGGTGACCCGAAACTAGCCAAGGTGACTCGACAAACATCACGAATTACGACAAAGTTCGCGGAATGTTGATTCACTGTTCCGTTCGATTTAGATTCCGCGTTTGTAGTGTACCTTCATTAACGACGGTCTTCACTAATGTCGCTTAACTAGATATAATTATAGTTGAAATTAAATTTTTATCTTTCTTTGTAACTAACAACATGTATATACATAATGCAATTTTTTAATAATCTAGAGAAGATTGAATTAATTAAATTTAAAGTTAAAATTGGTCGGTGAAACCGCAAACCTTCATGATTTTAGCTAATGCGGTTTCTAGTTTACGAGCGGAAGTTGTTTTAAACTAACAGTACCACATGCTTTTTCAGTCGTGGATGGAATCCTTGAGACACGCTCAGCAACAATTCGTATTGATGAAAGCACCGTCGCTCGGTGCCGAGCCAGTAATGAATCTGGCACCAGTTAGCAGGCAACCGAGTACTTTGGGCGACGGCGATTTCGAAACGGAAGAGTGCGAGGGGACCTTTCCAAGAACTCCGCGTGGCAGTAGCAGAGCCTCACATGTTAGCAGTCTCGCTCATAGTCATAGGTATGTTTCGAAAAGTAAAAAAAAAGAAATCTCGAAGTCTTGTTGTATATAAAATGCGTTCCATCATTTCTAGCGGTAGTATGGAGATGGAAGGCGCGTCTCAGGGAAGTAGCAGCTTTCTACCCAGTTATAATCCGAGCAGAAACGTCAGCGTGGAGACGAACGAACAACCGCGAGCGTCGAGTTCGTTGTCGTCGGAGGAAGGTGGCGAATCGGTTCCGGGCATAATCACAGATCCATGCACATAAGGTGAGCGCGATGTTGAAACGTATATCAAACTTTCGCGATTTCACATTGATGAATCGCAAAGTAAATGGACTGTAATAACATCTCTATTAAAACTCATTGTCCGAATCAGGCGTTCGTTATTGAGTAAATCACCGACGCCGAACACGCTGAGTGTCCAAGTACCGTATTCGAGTCTGGGTCAATCGCTACCCAATCTAACACTGGCTACCTCACCGCAAACTTCTACCGTGTCGCCGACTCCACCGAACTCATTGCTCATCGTGCCGCAGATGACAAAGAGCAAAGACACCCTGCTTTCACCAGGACACCGAGGTAGCAATTACCGACGCGGATCTCTGTGCCTGTGTTTGTCACACTTTTCCGGGACCGAATTTCAATAAAAGACGCACTAACGTAGTCTTGCACACTCTCTAACTCTGCACGCTGATTAGATCATAGTAACATGTAAATTACTATATCACGAGTACTTCTTATTTAGAGCTTCTCTATTTCAAAACCACATGTCTTAATGCCATTTGCTTATTTGTATATTTGTGTTGTATCTTTTTTTACATTTATTTTACACAATTATTTTGCGATAATCAATTGCTTATGTTGTGTCTTGTAATATCCTTCATCTACAAATTCTATGTTAATCTCGGTATTAAGGTTTTTTTTTGCGCTGAAGATGGCCCTAAGAAGGATCCGAAACGTCCGCGAATATTTTATTAAGATAATTTGGATCTAAATAAACGATGTGCGTTTGAATGCTTATATAATACATTTAATTTTTTAAAAAATTGCGCCCTATTAACAGCGCCTAGGCTCATATTGCCATTTACTCAGTTTATTTTACAACTTTTGTCAAAAATATGATTTTTATCTTGTTTTTTTATTTTCGGGATTGAAAGATTAGAAAAGATTGGCTACTTTAATCAAAATTCTTCATTAATAATTAAGTGTATAAATTGATAAATAATAATATATAGACATTTTCATTCATCTGTTGCACATGTTTGTTTACATATTTATAAATTGTATTTTAAGAAAACATAATCATATAGGAATGTACATTTTCCAAGAAGTGAAGAAGATAATACGTTATCATGCGATTGTAGCATGTATCGTGAAATTATTCGTTACGTGTTACATAATGATTTGTCATGCTGTGCATCAGATCTATAAAATTGAAAGATACGACAAAGTAATGTAGGATCGGAATTATTTTAAATTATAATATTGTATCGCGTGAATAATTTATCTTAGATATTGCGAATCGATAATAAAAGTATTTGTCTCGACCGTTATATTTACTCGAGACAAACTCGGCATTATAATATGGACGCAAACAAAAACAGTGTAAGTCGACTCGGATTGTTTCGTGAGACAGCCAAGTAAAAACAATATCTCCGATTACCTTGACGAGGTCGTAAGACAAAACAATAACCGAAAAGTCAAGAATTATCTAGAAGTCTAAGCGAAAGAAATAAATACAGCCGATTAACTGTCGGAAGGAACAGTCCTCGCTCGAATTTAATACCGTTGACATTGCCAAATTATATTGTATCTTGAGCCAAATATATTCTATCTTATTTTTCACTGAGGGATTTAGAACAATTTCTTTACTGCCGTTCATCTGCGCTTACAGTAATTAAAACGCCATTTCGATATTGAATAATGAGTATTATTTGTGAGCATTAGCTTGATTTGTGTGAGTTTTAAAATAAACGTGCAAAATATGATTTTAATTGATAAGAAAATCAAATTTCATTTAATCTTTCTTGCGGATAATTCTATACAAATTTAAAAAATGCAAATTATTCCGAGAAATGAATTATAGATGAGTCGTCGTAACAGATTGCAACTTGATACCTATGCCAACGCAAACATGAAATTAAATTCATCAATTCAAAAGTCATTTGTGAACTTGTGCAAGTCATTGTATATTGCGATAAAAAGGTCCAATTTAAAAAGCCATTTCGTTAACGTAATTTGCAAGGTATTTCGTCTCCTATTATAACCCTATTACACAGTTGGAAAATTTGTGTTTTCTTGTTAAAAACGGACCCCGTTAAAACTTTTGTGTTAAATATTTAACACATTCATGTGTTAATTTAACATTTATTGCTGTTATGTTAATTGGACTCAAATGTTAAATTATTAAAACAACTAAAAAAAAGTGTAAAAATAACACAATGTATATCTATTTTTAATTTTACACAATAAATATATTCCGTATTATTAGTGACAAGATTTATCTGTTAAAATTTACAGAAAAAAATGTTAATTTTACTTTATAATATAAGTGGGGGTGATAAAATGTAAAATTAACAATTTTTTTAGTTAATTTTTACATTAAAACTATGTTAATTTTACACAAAATTTATTTTAAGTTTATTTGAAGTTTGCATTTATTTTATGCTAAAATATTAACACAATATTCGGACTTCCGTTTCCGGTTGCGTGATAGAAGGTTGGAGTGCTGTCAGAGAGTGTGTTTTGAGTGGTTATTAGAGGTAGGAGGAGGAGAAGAGGTGAGAGAGAGTGAGTCAGTGAGAATCTGGAGTGAGTGCAAGCCGGGGGATTGCAGGCGAGTTGGTAGAGAAGGGAAAAGAGCGGTGAGAAGAGAGTAAAGTGGTGCAGGTGGAGTGAGTCAGCAATTAGGGAGATAGGTGAGAACAGGTGTAGAGAGATCGGAGCAGGTGTAGTAGGTATAGGGAAAGAGAAAAAGGTAGGTGGCGCGAGAAAAGTCACTAGACATAGAGTAAGAGAAGTATAGAAGGGAAATGGATGAGGTGCAAAGAATAAAGAATGTTGAGAAGAGGGAGAGAAGGGCTAGCACGGGGACGCCGGAAGAGGTTTTAAAAAGGAAAAGGGATGAATTAGAGGATATAGGAATGGTGTGAGGGATTGAATACTGGAAGAGAGGGGAGAAAAGTTCTGGACAGGGAGGGGAGTGAGGCAGGGGTGTCCTCTGAGTCCGCTGCTGTTTAATATGATGATGGCGGACTTGGAGGAGGAGATGAGGAAAGGGAGATGGGGAGGAGTGAGGTTGGGAGAGGATGGAAAGATTAGGTAGATATTTGGAGGGGAAGGGATTGAAGTTGAATGAGAGCAAGTCGAAGGTGATGAGGTGCAGGAAGGGGGGAGGGAGGCTGAAGAAAGCTAGTTGGTATTGGAAGAGAAAGAAGTTGGAGGAGGTAAAGGAGTACAAGTATTTAGGCTATATGTAGTACAAAGGAATGGGGGGCAGGATGGACAGGTGCGGGAGAGGATGAGGAGGGGGGCAGCAGTATTGGGGCAAGTATGGGGGATAGGAAAGAGGAGATTTGGGGGTAATTGGGGGAGGAGAGTATGGCTTTTCGATGCGTTAGTGTGGACGGTTTTAGGGTATGGGGTTGAGATATGGGGGTGGAAGGAGAGAGAGGGATTGGAAAGGGTGCAGGAAAGATATATGAGATGGTTGTTAGGAGCGGATTGGGGAACGCCGGGGTATATGATAAGGGAGGAGCTCCAAAGGAAAAAGTTAAGATCAAGGATGGGAAGAAGAGCGTGGGGATATGAGAAGAGGTTGGAGGAGGGTAAGGGAGGGGGGTTGGCGAGAGTATATTTAGAGGAAATTAAGGAGAGGGCTAAAAAGGGAGGGGAAATGTCAGAGTGGGAGAAAGAAAGAAAAGAGTTCTTTGAGGGTAAAGGGATGAATTTAAGGGAGGTGGAGGAAAGAAGGGAAAGAGGGGAATTTAGGGAGGAGGTTGAGGAATGGGAAAAGAAAGGACAGAGGGAGGAGAGAGGGGAAAAGATTGAGAATTCGGTATATAATAAATGGTACAAGCAGGTAAAGGGGAAGGGAGTACCGAAGTATCTGAGGAAAGGATGGACGGAAGGAAGGTGGCAGAAGATGGCGAAGTACAGATTGGGGAATGGGATGAGGGGACACAGATATTGGGAGAAGGAGGAGGAAAGGAGGTGTAGGATATGTGGGGGAGGGGTGGAGACATGGGAACATGTATGGGAGGAATGTATGGAATGGGGAAGGGGGAAAAGCTGGCAGGAAATGGTGAGGGAGGTACTGGGGGAGGAAGGGGAAGAGGAAGTGTGGATAAAACTGTTGGAGGAAGCGAGAGGGGGAAGGCGGTGAGGGGAGAGGGGGAGAGGGAGAGAGTGAGAGAGAGAAAGTGGAGGAGGGAAGGCGGAAGTAGCCGGAAGCGAAGGTCCAACATTAGAGTAAGCTAGTAATAAGATTGCGTAAGATAGGAGGGGGAGGGTGAGAGTGTGTGTGGAGGGGTAGTTAGAGCGTAAAGAGAGAGATGAAAGAGAGGTAAATGGTGCGAAGAGATAGGGCGAGAGTAAGGCGGAGTGGCGTGGCGTTTTGTTTTTTGTATATTGTATAGGCTAAGTCATAGGTTAAGGATAGATTATAAGTGGAAGTAAAGTTTGTGTAAAGGTTTGGGACCGCTCCTTAAGTGAAAAAGCGCCTTGTAATCCTCAAGTGGGGCAGCAATAAACGTTTCTAATCTAATCTAATCTATTAACACAATATTCGTGTCACCATTTAACATATCCGTATTATGTTAAATTAACACAAAAATTTCTGTGGACCGTTGATATTGGGACAGGTGATATTTGTTAAATTTAACACAAATTTTTCAACTGTGTACTTTTCATCTAGATTAATTTTATTTTGTATCAAAATTTTTTGAAATTAATTTATTTATACCTGTCGTCATTCATATATGTATATAAGTTGCATGAGATAAAAAATACTTTATTGCGATATACGCGGATTATTATTTAGAGTTAAATATTCATCAATCATGGAGAGAGTATAATCTCTCGAGAAAAATTAAAATCATTTCAAAAAACAATTGTCTTAATATACAATTCGAAACAGCGGCGATAAGTTTGAATCTCCAAATCCGCCTTTATATGTTCCGGAAGCTTGTCCCACACGCAGTGAACGTAATTGCCGCACATTCGCAATAAAACTGTTTTCGACACAAATTGTAGCTGTTCGGCGCTCAAATTACAAATATCGTAAGGACTTGATAGCAAGACAAACATTTTTTCGTTACTGAGCAATTCGCGGTTCCGCGCAGCTATAAATAGGCAGACGTTCGATCCAGTCAGGAGTGTGAACATGAATTTCGTGCGACAACCTTTCGCGATGTGCGTGACGAATTACGACGCCAGATTACGATCGATGGGGGACAACGCGGAGATGCGTAGACACGGTACGATACTGCCGACTACTATACGCGCGATCGTTTGCGGCCCCTCGAATTGCGGTAAAACTAACGTGTTGATTAGTTTGATAGAAAGCCCGCACGGCGTCCGCTTTGAAAACGTGTACGTGTACTCAAAATCGCTGCAACAGCTAAAATATCGGTATCTGGAGAATTTGTTGACGTCGATCGATGAAATCGGCTATTTTACATTCTCCAATAACAGTGACGTCATTCCACCGAGCGAAGCATGTCCAAACTCGATTTTCGTTTTCGATGACGTGGCGTGTGACAAACAAAATACGATAAGAGAGTACTTTTCAATGGGACGCCACTCGAACGTCGACTACTTCTATCTCTGTCAGACATACGCAAGAATACCGAAACATCTTATACGCGACAACGCAAACCTGCTAATCTTGTTTAAACAGGACGGTACCAACTTGAAACATGTGTACAACGATCACGTGAATACCGACATGTCATATGAGGATTTCAGTGAATTATGTCGTACTTGTTGGCAGCAAAAGTATGGATTTCTAGTGATAGATAAGGATAGCTCGCTTACGAACGGCCGATACAGAAACGGATTTAACGTGTTCGCGATACCGCAAAACAATTAGTCGTTGCCGATGTTCTGTCGAGAGAGGTGAAACACGAGCGTTCGACACTCTACCGACATGGTTGAGAACGATAATATTCGCGAACGTGAAAAGATAGCGAAGGAGATTGCGAAAACGAGTGAAGCAATCCGCAAGAAACATCGCGCTTTGAAGACCGGTAAGATCGATGACGATATCGCGGTCAAGACCCATTTTAGACCTATTATTGAGCCGCTACAAAAGATTATCGACAACTCGATCGCGGTGAAAAACGAGCCGGAAATTACCGCAAAGATTAAAATCTTACCCATCAAGCGGTAGGAGGAGGAGGAGTTGGAAGAGGAGAAGGATGATGCGACACCGAAAAAGAGGAAACGGTCAAACCCGAATCGCTCATCGACACCGCGTACATCGAATGCTTTATTGGATGAACCGATGATAAGCTCTACACCGTTCGCGACAACGAGAATCGTACAACCTATGATACCCGAAACACTCGCAAACGAAAATGTTTTCGAAACCTCGGGCAGCACGCTCGAAACATCGTTTGTTCGAAACACATTACAAACGCTGGAAGGTCGAGAAATGTTGCGAAAGCACTTGGGACCACTGGGACAAGAGTACATGAGCACTCTCCTCGGTGGCGACAAAGAAAGGAAAATCGATCACGTGTACGGTGTCTATTTCGATAAGGATGAAATGCGTCTTGGTAACAAACGATTCGACATTGACAAATATGACTCTATAATTATAGACGAAGTGAAGTACATCGGTACACCAGGATTATACGAATTGATCTTCAAGAGAATTCCCGATGATGACATTTACACGGAGGATGTATAAATACAAGAGCATATTATTGGCGACGAACGCGCATAAACGCAATTATGACACACAAGGCCAATTACGAAGCCACAGGGGATACAAGTACAAACATATAATCGCACCATTAATATCGATTGAAAAGAAAAAATCTGGAAAGAGAGTATTCATGCCTCACGCGATGGCACTAACCGACAATAAAATCGATTACATACACTGGGATGACCCCAACGAGCTAGTGGATCGGGTACGATTGCTGGACGCTTCGCGCCGAGCTGGCCACAACGCTCACGACAATGAGATCCTGTCGATCATCGAGGAATTTCGCGAAGCAGGCATTATTATAAATTGAATGGTGTCTCGACAAATCTAATCAGTCGATCAGCGTCACTCTTATCGGGGGAAAAAAATGCCTATCAACAAATTTGGATTATTCGAACCAAGAAATGATGCAACCGGCACAAGCGATCATTGGGATAGATTGGTGAAAAGTTACGTGCGCGGAAACGCTCTGTGTCGTGTCGCTACAGACTATGATGCAACCTGAAGCTGACACTGATGCCGTCAACAAACTGTATGTGGAATCCTGCGTTAAAAGATTGATGAATCAACAGAAAGAATCAGATGAGAAGCTGACTTCGTTCGAGAAGGATGTGCGGGCAATACAGATTGTGATAAACAAACCTCAATGCGCGGCTAACGCTAACTCAGAAACGGCTATCAACCTGAATGAGCAGCAGTGAACGGGTTAGGAGCGGCTATCGAACGGTTATCGAACGGCTACGAACAATTATCGAACGGCTACGAACAATTATCGAACGGCTACGAAGGATTATCGAACTGCTATCTAACTACAATGAGTGGTAGTGGTAGTAAACGGCCTAACAACAGCTGCGAACGAGGGTACGAACAACTCAAGCAGGGTTGCGAACGAGGCTACGAACAAGTCATTAAAGACTACATACAAGGCTACAAACAACTCAAGCAGGGCTGCGAACGGGTCAGTAACGGCTGCGAACGGGTCAGGAGAGGCTACGAACGGGTTAGAAACGACTGTGAACAAGGCTGCGAACGAATCAAGAACGATTTTCGAATGGGTCAAGAACGGAAGTAAACAACGCAAGAACGGCTCAAGAACGGTTCAAGAACGGGTCAAGAACGGCTCAAGAACGGGTCAGAAACGGCTACGAACGGCTCAAGAACAGGTCAAGAACGGAAATGAGCGTTAAAACAAGCAGCGACAAACGGCGATCGAGAAAAGCCGACGAAGCGATGAAACAACATAGTTTGGAGAGACGGCAGTTGGTAAACGAACTGCACGCGCCGGCGAAAAAACATTTTCCCCGAAGACACGTCATAGTGCGGGGATACGATGATTTGTGGCAAGCCGACATCGTCGAGATGCGTCCGTATTCTCGTTTCAACAAAGGTTATCACTACATACTCACCGTCATCGATGTGTTGAGCAAGTACGCGTGGGCCATACCACTCAAGAGTAAAGGTGGAAGCGAGACGGCTGATGCTATCGCCGAGATAATTCGAGATAGCAAGAGATGCCAGAGAAACATGCAAACCGATATGGGGAAAGAATTTTATAACGCCGACGTGCAACGGCTTATACGGAAACATAACATCAATCACTATTCTACATATTCGGTATTGAAGGCATCGGTTGTGGAGCGATTCAATCGCACGCTGAAGAACGACATGTGGAAGATGTTTACGCTGAACGGAACTTACAAGTGGATCGACGCGTTGGCGGAACTCGTATCGGATTACAACGCGCGCAAGCATCGAACGATCGGCATGCGACCCGCCGACGTCACTGACCCCCCGCGATCGCTGATAAACTTTTAAAAACAGTATATAGTAACATAAAGATTGCCGCTCCGGCAAAGTTCAAAGTAGGTGACCCGGTACGCGTTAGCAAGTACAAGAAACTTTTTGAGAAGGGTTACACACCAAATTGGACAACCGAAGTATTTAAAATTGTTAAAGTGCAGCGTACTAATCCCGTAATCTATCTATTCGAGGACTATCGCAAAACATCTGTCGCTGGAGCGTTTTACGAGCACGAGTTGCATAGCGCGAATTATCCGGACGTATATCTCGTGGAGAAAGTACTGCGCAGGAGGGGTGACGAGGTTTACGGGCTGGGATTTGACAATTCGCACAACTCTTGGATACATAAGGACAATGCAATTTAATTCATACAAATTGTATTTATTAATTACTAAAAAATTAAAAAATATATAATATGTACAACATATAAAAATATATAAGATCTTTATTAATACATCCTTTCCGTTACTATATGAAATACATATACATATGTTACAATTGTTACATAACATTATATCACACATACATTATATTACATTACATTTTATAAGGATATCTGGTAATGTCCCCATGGTAATGTGTCGGTCGAATCAGGTATGATATACCGCTTATCGTCGTACGGACTTAGAGCAATTTTCGTCTCGCAAATGGTGTATACTTCATGCAATTTCGATCTAATACATGACTGACTACGTGTCATTTCAATCTCTTCATTCAGGCACCGCGTATAATCGTCGAATGTTATCGTTCTCGCGACAACGTTACTTTTGACACCTTTAACCTTTTTTGTATCTTTCTTACCATCTACTCGCAAAGCGTACATTTTTGCTCTAAGTCCTACAAATTCAGTCATTATCGTACCGTTATTTTTATCTTTCATTAGACCTGGCACCTTTTTATCACAAGCGGTATACCATACGCGTTGTCAATTGGATAATCGCTCGTATCGAATCTAGCGATATCGCGTTTCATATTTTCATACACGTCTTCGCATTTAATATGATATATTAAAATATCTGTATCGGTGTACATTACCCGACATCTGTCACGATAGAGCGGTGACATGTACTCGTGATGAAATTCGTACAGACACACTTTCGACATGTCGAGTATACACATACCAACATAGATTGGTTTGTTAAATTTTACTTCTAGTTTACGTAATTCTACGGCAATTAAATTTTCTGAAAAGACGCTCCTGCTATGGAAATTTGGTTTCGCTATCATCGCCTCTGCACCGTATCGTCCGTCCCACTTTGTCAATAATTTTACATCTACATGATTACGCACATTTTCCATCGTGTTGCCAAATACCGCGTTGTTCATCAATTTGTACAAATTTTTCTCAAAATCATTTTTCGCTTGTGTTCTAAATTTTGTATTTAGTTCAATGTAATCGCGGAGCCATGCGGATTGAGTGAATTGTAATACGCGATGTATTTTTGTAACGCGAAGCCGTGACGCGTGCACTGCTGCAGGTTGCGGTAGTGTATGACGTAACGCTTCTTATCATATAGCGTTGCGAGAAGCTTATCTTCCCGCTTGCCGGGCGGTTTGTCACGTGTCGGGCAAAACGGTAGGTCAATGTGCATGTCGTGAAGATGTTGCGGATATTCTAAATCTACTTCGAGGATATAGCCTGTAGGAATCGAGCGCTATTGACGAGATGTCAAAATTAGATACATCGTCGAAGCAATTCGAATGTTATATTTGTATGTTTTAACATGGCATCCCATGTATACCAGGGAAGAGTATAATAATACGTAGGGTCGAGTCCGTAACTCGCGATGCAAATGTCGCGAAAGTTTTCAAATATATCTGCCAACCACAAGACGTCAGTTTTTAAGTACAGATCGCTGTATTCACCCAAGGTTTGAATGGAGAACTGCTGCCACACGTTGACGGCGTGTGCGTAGTCGCTCTCGGATACAGTGTCACTGGTTAAAGAATTGTAAAACGATTCGCGTGGTGGTAAACGCGTGTCCTGCAGCCTGTCCACGCAGTCAATGTACTCGTACGGAAAGACACCTTTTCGCGTTAATAATTCAAAATTGTTAGCGAATAATGCGGAAAAATTGGAACGCAAAATTTTTAACTTATCCTTATTCAAAAAAGATGCCAATTTGTCAAGACTAGCATTGAGAAATTTGTATGAATCGATGAATCGTAATTTCATGCAAGCTTTCCGATCTTTATCGTCGTCGGTACTATTGACGGTCTTCGTAAATGAAATGTATTTTTCTTTTGTTATTGGAAGCACATCTACGCGTCCTTCATACGCGGTAGCTATTTCTTTTATGATAAAATGTGCGTCATAGCCGGATAGATTATGGAAAACTACAGGAATGACATAAGAGTCTTTGTAGTTTAGATTACAGTTTGAGTGCGCGGGACCCCTGTATCGCCCGGTCAGATGACAATGATCGCGTACGCGTGTATCATCCGGCGCAAACGATTTCTCGTATATATGACAATGCGTGGCGCTATGAAATTTTTCCCATTCATCTTGCGTTAATTTTGTCATGTGGACATTATCAGACAAAATACCCTTTACGCGATGCGCTAAATTTTTAAGTTCTTCGGCGAACCATGAAATCGATACTACGGCGAGAATTGTACGCGGATAACGAGTTGTCGTACGAACATTGCACGTAATACCCAACGCTAAATACCTCGTGATGTTGGGAGTATGACGCATGTTCCGGCGTCTTCTTCAGCACACACTCCAAGTCGGCGTACACTACGAAGGGAAGTCGCTCCTTTCTGTTGTAGTTGTTGAAGTCGAGCCACTTGTCTTTATCGCTTGGTAATCGGATAGCGCAGTCGTTCATTTCTCGACAGTCCGCAATGTGAGCCTCCAATTTTTCGCTCAAATTAAAGAAGTGCAAGCATCTGTGAAAGAAAAAAAATTACAATTTTATTTACAATTTTATTTACAATTATTATATAGTTTGCAATAAATATACATACCGATCGCAGATATATTTTTGACCATTGTGTTTGCTCAGTTGCGTGCTGACAAGCCGGGATAGATTTTTTATATACGCGAAATGTCCAACGCTGTCGTCCTCCTCCACATACAGCATATTTACATGTTTTTCTCTCTTCCGATCGGTGAGCTGTGTCGGAAGAATAGATAATTCCTTCTTCCTCTCAATGCCGTAGACGTTGATTGAGATGTTATTTGCCAGTTCAAACTTTTTAATTTGATTTAACGTCATCGGAAACTCAATGTCCTGAAGATTTAACACTGTCGTGTAATGGGGATATGAAAATTCTCGTTCCACATGTCTTTCTGCGGGGTACAGAGCGGCCACCACTGACCACGCGAAATATGCATTTTCCGTTGATCGCACGTTCACCACTGCTCTCTTCGTCATAATTTCTCGCGGTAAGTTTAGATAACACCCCGCGCGCATAGGATTGCACTTGTTGACGTTGACCGTAAGATCAAGGATTCGTGACAATGCCCATCCGCTATCACGTTCCTGAAACTCTTCGAGAGACACCAATGTGGATTCGATGACATGCCGCTCATACCACTGGTGTAAATCGGACGTGCGAAAGAGTTCATAATTTCGCGTGTTAATGCTTTTGTTGGAGCGCTTATCACCTGTCACAAACTCACCGTTGAACACGGTATTTACTTTTGCACAGTTGTGTATTTTTATAACATCTTGCACTTGCTCGAGTACTACACTACTAGCGTCTTCCAAAAATTGTCGCGGTTCGATATAGTCTGCGTTAATCACCGCACCTGTCAGTATCCGATTTTCGAACGCGGTATCGATCTCTCGCCAAACGAGTCTTCCCGTGTTATTATCGCCACTGTAATTACCGCCACTGTAATTACCACCACTGGGTATAAACTGTCTCTGCAATCGAGTCTTTGCACCCTCGAGTCGCGCGATTCTAGCAACCAAAGATTGTCTATATCCAATGGAGAGTCGCGGACGCTTGACACGACTGCGTTCTTCGAGCAGTTTGATAAAGTCCTCGCAGCGCAGCGCCCATTCAAAATATTCGCCCAAGGTGGTGATTTGATGGGACCGCTTCAACAGGTCGCGTTCGTTCTGCTCGATGTTTTCCATTATTTCTTTTATTCACTATTATACCACTAACACTTCTAATACAAGAAAGTAACCACTAAACTTTTTTCACCGCTGCATCTATGCGCTTTCAAATCGTACTATGGTTTGACGCGCTCTCATCCTCCTTATATATTTCACCTAATTCTATCTCCTTTTCTAACATTTGGCGTATCTCAAAAGATAATTTCCCGAGATATCGGTTTTATGGATAGAGGAGTAAGGACACAAGCTGCCGAACGTTGGCGCCGATACGTTGCATTCTTCCTTAAAAAATATTAAGAAAAATGTTTCGCTCTCGTTTTTATGGGAGATTTTCCGCGAGGGTACAAAGCTGCCGAACGTCAACGCTTTTGCACCTAACGTTTAGACATGTTCGTCGCAGCGTCGGCCCTAAAATCTTCATTCCTTTCCTAATGATAAAATGTCCATAAAATGAAAAACATAGTTTTAATGAACTCTAGAACGCTCCGTTGACGAGCAGCCGGACATCGGCGCTTCCGTAATAAAATTATATTAACGAGTTTACAAAATTGTCAATCATTGGCGCTTGTTCTATACCTTTTTGGGGAAAATGTCTAAGACCCCTCATAAAAAAGTCGTAAAGATACCATCTACAAATATTGCACTCAGAAAACTCCCCCTCCTTTGTCGAAACATCCCCCTCCACCCGCGTGACGTCAACCCCCGCGCCTACGAGATACCCCCACCCCGCGTGACGTCATACCCCTCGTCTCGGAGAACCCCCCGCGCCCCGCA
Source organism: Prenolepis imparis (assembly GCF_030444845.1). NCBI lineage: Eukaryota > Metazoa > Arthropoda > Insecta > Hymenoptera > Formicidae > Prenolepis > Prenolepis imparis. The sequence goes on along the minus strand of NW_028141201.1, from coordinate 42,664 downwards.
CCCCCCTCAGAGGACCTGGTTTAGAACTCTCATAGTATTACTACTATAGACGCCTCTACTCCGTCCCATCCGAGGCATTTGCTAAGGCAAAAGAGCTCGCAAAAAGAGAAGAGCTGGATCGGGACCGATATAAGACGCGTGATCGCCGCGAACCAGAACCGCCGCGTAACGAACACACTCGTCGAATATATTCCCAGACAGCACCCCGCAACGAAACTTATTTTCGCGATCGCTACCCGAATAATACGCTACGTAGCAATCCAGTCAGACCCCCCGTAACGCGAGAGAGAGAGGAGCGCCCAACATACAACGATAGACGACAAACGTATAATAACACGAATGTTAATACGAACGCTCCTATTCGCCATAACGACCGTCCCAACAAATGGTGCCGTTACTGCAAGAACAGCGGCCACGAAATCGAAGAATGCCGGAAACGCGAGTATAATAACAACTTACAAAGGAACGAGTCGGTTAACGCGCTGAGCCCCGCGGGAAGGTCGGGTACACCTCACCAAGGGGCTCCCCCTCAAACGACCCGCCCGGTAAATTTAGTCGAAGGGACGAATACCGAGAAGCCAGAATCGCAACTCTAAATCTGCAAGGGCATTCGCACGCGCCCACCGTCGCGTTAGTCGCTGACGGACTTTTACACGAAACAACATTCATGATAGATACAGGGGCCGCTCCTAATCTAATTAAAATCCGAAACTTACATCCCGAGACGAAAATTCAACAACACGACACGTTGTACCTTAGCGGTATAACAGACGGAAAAATAAAAACCCTCGGGTCCGCCGAAGTTCTTTACATGGGACATCCCCTCTACGTCCACACGGTGTCAAACAATTTTCCAATTTCTCAAGAAGGAATCCTAGGATCCGATTTTCTTCGAGATGCTAGTAGTATCGATTTTAGAGATCGGTCAGTATACTGGCAAAATATTCGAATTCCTTTTTCCCAACGCGAAACCGTGGTAGTGCCTGCCAGATCGCGCTCGACATTCTATGTCAATATAAAAAATCTCGACATCGCAGTAGGATACATTCCGCGTCTCAGTGTCTGCGAGAACGTATTCCTCGGGGAAGCGATAGTCACTAATCGAAATGGGAAAGCATACTTTCACGTTATTAACGCTAGCGACACTGACCGCGAATTAGTAGTCCCGACGATAGATCTACAAGAGATCGACCAAATTTCCGCCGAACGCGAAAACGATATTCCAACCGGAAAGAGCAAGGTGTTTACTATATCCCCTCTCGCAATAGACGAACATACTCAAGATCGAGCCACTGCCGTCCGAGAGCTTCTCCGATTAGAACACCTAAATGAAGAAGAGTTAACACACGTTACCGACTTGATACGAACACATAACGATCTATTCCGTCTATCGAACGAGATGTTAGGTTACACAGACAAAATGTCTCACAAAATCCCAACAACCGACGACCAACCAATCCACACTAAACAATACCGATTCCCGCCTATCCACAAGGACGAGATAAACAAACAGGTTAGAGAATTATTAGACAACGACGTAATAAAACCCCTGAGTCTCCCTACAATTCGCCCCTGTGGATCGTCCCTAAAAAGCCCGATTCAAAGGGAAACAAGCGTTGGAGAATGGTCGTCGACTATCGAGCGTTAAACGAAAAAACAATAGGCGACGCGTACCCGCTACCAAATATAACAGAAATCCTCGACCAGTTAGGGAGCGCAAAATACTTCAGCATTTGACCTCGCATCCGGTTCCACCAAATCCCGATGCATGAGTCGCACGCGCAAAAGACGGCTTTTTCAACACCTCATGGGCATTACGAATTTAAACGAATGCCATTCGGTTTAAAGAATGCCCCAGCGACGTTTCAGCGACTCATGGACCAGGTTCTATGCGGACTACAGGGAACTGAACTTTTTGTATATCTCGATGACATAGTATTGTACATACGCGAGCTCATTACGCGAACACGAAATCAAATTCAACAAACTGGCCGAAAGATTGCGTAGGGCTAACCTAAATCTCCAACCAGATAAATGCGAGTTCCTACGTAAAGAGGTCGGATACCTAGGTCACATAATCAGTGACGAGGGAGTAAAACCAGATCCGTCTAAGTTGCTCGCGGTTAAAGAATTCCCCAGACCCCGACATGCTGTTGTGCCTCTCAGGGTACAACGGGATTTGTAGGATACTTTGAGGGGTCCGTTAGTCTTAGGAGTTAGGACTCCGAGTGTCGTGGGTGGTGAAAAGAACACTTTGGTCACAAGAGAAGAGTTTATTCCAACTCACGTGTACAATTCTTTGGTATGTCGAATCGCAACGCGTCCTCACAATAGATTAGCTGTAATTACTTGTCGCCCTCGGTTCGGAATACGGCCCCGAGGAGTTAATCAGGCGCGCTTATATTACCCGAAAGTAGGTTTTGTTTTTCGGTTAATGTGTCGCCTGTATGCAATCGGTTTTGCATCGTCTGCGTTTTACGATCTGGAATGTGTCGCGATGTCTTAACGCGTGTATGCAATCGGTTGCGTTTTTGATTTCGAGGCGCGCGCTATATCTTTTGAAATGCTGATTCTGCGTTCTCTTTTGTGGGTTTTTAGGTCGTGGTTGGGTCATAGTGTTTACGGTTACAACACCCTTCCCCCGCCGAAAAAAGAAAACGGATCGAGTTTTCCTTTTCCCTATTCTTCACGTGGTGGGTTTTGTCTTCTATTTCTTCGGTACAATATTATGACTATTGTACTTATAATGAGAATGGCTGTATCACCTGATATTGGATATATAACTTGTTTTTTTAAAAACGGATTGACGCTGACGTTGTCTAGATCTTCTGTTAGATCTTGTAGTCTCGAGCTTAAACCCTTTAGTTCGGTAGGGTTCTGAATTATTTTCTTTAACTGTATTGTATTCAGGTTCGCTGGTATTTCGATTTTTAACCTTGAGATATTATATTCTGGTAAGTACGCTTGGAGATATGTGCCGTCTATGGTTCCCGAAGTTTTTACAATCATGTCGGCTGTTACTAATTTACAAGTGTTGCCTAGTGTGATTCGTCCTGTCCCCGCGATGGTTGTCCTATATTCTTCATGGTGTTGGCAGTTTATGGTTATCGGCTGCTCGGTAAGTGTGGAGTACAACCATGAGTGCTGGTTAGTCAGCTCAATCCATATGGTATGATTGGAATGTATATATCGTATGTCGCATAACTTTTGCCCTGGGGGGGGGGTGTGTGTGTATGCTTGAATTTCGCAGATCGCATTGTCGTTTATGTGATAGATGGGCCTATTTTGTTCGCATATATAGTGATTGTCTACATTAACACATTTTTCTAAATTACTTTGCGTTATTGTTAGATAGGTTTGATTTTCGTTATCAATGGCTACTATCGGTTGGTTTATTTCTGCGAAGGTAAATAAATTCCCGTGGCTATAACTCGGTAGGGGGATAGCCTTCACTATGTTATATCTAGGATGCGAAATTAGTGGGAAGCGCAAAATAGTGTGTACGTAAGGGTTATTAAAATATGCGCTAATGGTTACGAATTTTTCAATCGTGAGCCAATTGTCTTCGGAGATTCCGAAGGGGAAGAATAGTCCTTGGGGCACTTGTGACGTGGCTTCCTTGAGACTTTCTATGATTTGATCTAATGGAATTAACCTCGGATGTATCCTTCCTGTTTTTACTGCCATTAAGTGTTCGATGACGTCTTCCGCGTCTCTCATCAAATCCGTTATTATGGCATTAACTATGGAGAAGTATTCGTGTATTTCTTCTCGTTGTACTTGATTTGCCATCTGTTTTTGGATTTTGGTGGTGAAATTGAGTAGTAGTTGTTCGTTGTATTGTGTTGTTTTTTCCAGATTATCGATGTGGGCAATTGTTGTGTTTAAAATTTTTACTTGATTTTTCATCGTGTGATGCAGTGTTTGCTCTTGATTTTGTAAGAGGAGTAGTTGTTCCTTGATGACCTTGTCGTCATTGGCATCCATGGTTCCGAAGAGTGTTTTTGCTAGTGACCCGATCCCGTCGAGTAGTCATCTTCGTTTGTTTGTCGGTGTCCTGTATATGGTGTTTACTCGTTTTAAGAGGTGTGTTAATTTATCATTCTCCGTTTCGATAATCGTTTTTTGGATTTGACAGCTTTTTTTATTTTGTATCTTGTGTAGGAAGTGTCCGTGATCAATATAATTTTGTAAATCGTGGAATCTTTTATTTAAGGTTCCTAGGTCTATATTAATTATTAACTTCCAGGTGGATTCTACTTCGTTGCTTTCTGGATGGTAAGTTGTCTGAATTTTCTCAATTTTTCTTAAGTTAGTAATTTACAGACGTCCTTGAACATTTCGCTAAGGAAGTTTGTACCCTGGTCGGTTAAGACCTTTTCTTGGATACCATGTTCGAAGATAATTTTTGTTACGAATTTCCTTGCAATTGTTATATGGACTAAAACAAGCACCTCGGTGCTGGAACACTAAGTTCCGTGATTTTCTAAAACGTTTCAGCTTCAAAGAATCTGACGCGGATAAATGTGTGTTTTTCGGAAACTACAAAGAATCGTTAGTTTACCTTGCGCTTTTTGTAGACGATGGTATCATCGCGGCTAAATCAAACAAAGTTCTCGAATCAATAATCAAATCGTTAAGTGAGTCGTTCGATATTACTTCAGGTGAATGTAGCTGCTTTGTAGGATTACAAATAGTTCGCGATAGGATAAATAAAACGATGTTTATACATCAGAGTGCATATACAAAACAATTGATCGACAAGTTCGGTATGAAAAATGCGAAAGGACTTTCTGTACCGGCAGATCCTCACACCGCATTATACTCAGTCGCAGAAAATGTAGTAGAAGCATGTAAAATACCATATCGCGAAGCAGTAGGCTCTTTAATGTTTTTGGCAATAGTGTCCCGACCGGACATTTCTTATGCGGTGAACAATGTAAGCAAGTTTCTCAATAACTACGATACTAGTCATTGGCAGGCAGTGAAACGCATAATTGCCTATCTAGTCAACACTATAGGGTACGGCATAGAATATCGAAGAGACGGGAGTGATTCCGAACTAGTAGCTTTCTCAGACGCAGATTTTGCAAGCGACATCGAAACCAGGCGGTCTACAACTGGCTACGCGTTCCTGATGGCAAATGGACTTGTGTCTTGGTCGTCACAACGACAAAAGCTCGTATCCTTGAGTACTACGGAATCTGAGTACATAGCAGCGTCAACTGCTACACGAGAAGCTATCTGGCTGAGAAACCTATTACACGACATAGGACACAAACCTAAACATGCGACAGTCATACACATAGATAACCAAAGCTCAATTCGTCTTGTGAAGAACCCGGAGTTCCACTAGAGAACAAAACATGTAGACATTAGATACCATTACATACGTGAGAAATTCGAGACATACAGGTAACATATACAGAAAACCAGTTAGCCGATATATTTACCAAACCCTTGCCTAAAGATCGATTCAAAAAACTCTGTATTAAACTTGGAATGTATAATAAAACCTCAATCGACCAATAGAGCATTCAAACGGCGGAAGTGTTAAGGCTGGTTTCTCATGCTCTGTATATTGCGTGCGCATGCACTAGAGAGAGTTTTTTTTGTTCGCAAGGTGGCAACCATGCTTTTCTTCTTTTCTTGTTTTGCTACGTTGTCACCACTATCTCTCACTGTATCATTTTTGTGTGCACGAGCGTTACGTACTTTCAGAAGAATAAATTTATACTATCAAAAACGCAGTGTGATATTCTTATCAATCCTTCCATGCAATATAAGAGTAAAGCCTCAACAGTATATAGTAAAATCAGCTGCTCGTGCTAACGAGAGATATCGTGTATCTGTCTGTCATGTTCTGGACTATCCGTTTTGAATAATCGTGAAAATATGAGCTGTGCAGTGCAAGAACAAATGAGGAGTAAAAGTAATTAGCGTGCTTATGTAATACTCGAGTGTCCAGTGCTCAGTAATCATTTCGCGTTGTATATTCACCTGCGCATATCAGATAAAGACAAAGATGCGTATTCGAAAAAAATATATTTATGATACATGTGAAGCATTTAAGAAACCTGAAGCAAACAGAATATACGAGTAAATGATATCAAATTGTTGTAGCAAAAATAAAATCGTGTAGTTTAAAGCATAATAAATTAAAACGTTATAATTGTAAGATATAATTATATTTTTTGTGAGAAATTTTAAATAATTATAAAATGTCAAAAATTTTTAAACAAAATCGGCGTATTCTTATAATATATTTCTTATAATTATAATCTATATTTAATTATATTTTTTTAAACTCTCCTAAATGAGAATTGTGTTTGTTCTTCGTATAGAGGCACAGGAAAATGCTGACGAGTACAGTAACGAGGTGGAACAATTACGAGGTACAGTGGCCAGAAACGAAGAAGAGAAGCAAAGATTGGAGGCGGAACTGTTGCAGATTAAAGAGATGTTATAACGTGAGGTGGCTCGGGCAGACGCCGAAAGTCGCAGAAGCAACGTCATTATAACCGAATACAAGCAGGTATTTGCCAAACATTATTTGATTCCACATAGTAAGATTTCAAATGAGTTCAATTGCATAGAACTGCAGGAAACGCAATTTATACTGTTTCAGATCTGTCAGCGTTTTGAAGACGATTACAATGCCGCAAAGACAACGTTGAGCGAATTACGAGTGCGTTACGATTCATCCTATGATTCAATTTGCGTTATATTATTCGTGTACAGAAATAAAACAACTGATGTTTCAGGCGAAGGTTTCAAAATGTGAGAAATGCAGGACATGTATAATGGATTCGTCCAATATATTAGCGGATATCGCGCATCCCTTGGAGAATCGAATAGATCCTATGCTTCACAGAGTGCAGGAAAGGGTGCGCGAATTAGAATTGGAATTGGCGCAGACCAAGTTGGCTCACGTCGAGGCCGAGTGTCGAAATCAGGTGACAAGAATATATATTTTTTTGCGTTACATTAATTTTTCGAAATCGCAAGATATAGAAATCCTTGATACAAATCGCGTTTGCGATGCAGGATCTGACGCATCAATTGCACGCTACTGCCTCCGAGCTGCAAGCCGCGCGAAACAGCTGGCCGTGGCTCAGTAAAACCTTGTCCAGCATAAAGGAAGCAGCGAACAAGAGGGAAGTCCTGGCTCCGGCTGCTTTGAGAGATCTGAGACGCGATAGCGCACCCGGAGGCGATTTGCATCATCTGATACACTCTCGAAGCCGCGACGCGCGGGACAGTCTCAAGGAAGTTGTGTGATGCAGTAAGCATTTCCTTAAAGTAGAGAGAGCAATTTTTTTACAATAAAACTTTATAATATTAAAATAAGACGTAATATTTATAAAATATCAATCGTACGAATGAGAAGCTCATTTTATCTGTATTCAAATTTTTTAAAAATATTTTATAGAAACACAGTCATCGATATTTCTCATTGATGTTGTTTAATATTCTTCCTATCTCTCTTTCTCTTTCTTTCGCATGAACGATATTTCATATTTATATTCGTTAATTTTTTATTATAGACAAAATGCCAGTGGAAGAGTTGGAGTCAAATATGCCAGGCACAAATACGTGAACATGACGTATATTCGTAGTTACATGTAATGTACATACGACTTGATCTGTTAAGTCGATGATGTAATTCTCTGTCACTTTCCGCTATATTTCGCATGTCAAAGTGCTTTTCAGGCAGCCCTATTTATCGCTAATAATTATATATTGAAAATTGGTATTACATTTTTTGTTCTTCAAAATTAGATTAATTTCTGTGATCTTTTTCTTTCAATACTCTACGAGTATAAACACGCTTATATTAATTTTATATTAATTTAATTTAATTTTTTTTTTTTTAGCATATGTAAAGCAGTGCTTTTCTATGCTTGATAAAATTTTTAAAAAATGATATAACACTACACTTATTACGCGGGCTACTAACAATCGACAATTTACCGCCAAAAGAATCGCATTACGTACGCAAACATACGGTAAATTATTTATAATATTAAAAAATACACAAAATAAGTAATATATGCCGCGTTTTGTACGAAACTAGTCGTAAGTATGAAAGGGAGAAAATGTAGAAACTTCTACCGTGTATACAGTGCTTTCAAGTAACACAACAAATGCGCGATATCAATATACAATATAAATCAAGATTTATATCGCGTAACACAGCAATGAAGAGTTATTCTTTTTTTTCTTAATTAATTTTATCCGGATTAATATAACATTCCAAAATTGTGTGAATGCGTTTTCTTCCATTATTGCTTTTTATTATTAAGTCAGCTATTCTCTGCAATGATTTCAATTTAACTGACGTAATTGATGATGATACGTACGTATAGTTATGATACTTTTACTGATTCACAATTAGTGTGTTAGAATTGATATTAAAAGTTTTCACTGTTTTAGTTTTTTATATGTATTTTCGTCACCGATAAACTCGCGCGAAGCGTATATATTTTATCTCTAGTTCCGTAATGAGACATTAATCATACAAATATAGCAAAATAGATTATGCGTATAAAAAAATATAACAAATAAATGCGAGATACTCAGAATTTTGTTTAGTTGCAATTTGCACTTTGTTTTGACAAAATTGATAGCAAGAAACAAACACACTATTAAAAGCCATAGAGCTTACTGGCATTAAGGCACTACTTAAAAGCGCAATTCTGTCAAATATATGTAATTTTATGTAGTATTATAAGTGTTTTAACAATAAATTTGCTAATATATCCCTATAGCACATTCTTGACTATCAAACTTAACTTTGTAAGCCATTTACTCAAATATGATATATATTTATTTATGTATAATTGCATTTAAAAAATTAAAAAAGAAACTGTTACGCGCAACGAAATATTACTAAAATTGTCTATAATTCTACAAACATATTCATTTATGGCATTTATGCCATTGAGTTATACAATTCGATTTATTTGAAACACGATTCATGTTTATTTAATTTCTCGATTAAAAAAGGAATTTATTAAAATGCGATAAAATTAAGGAAAACTGTGTACACGATTGCAAGTAAAGTTTATGTCACGTTTTGCTTGTACTCTAGCGAATAACCAGTTATATCACTCAAAAAATGAAAGTCTTTATTTCTGTAAATACTACAAAACAGTCGAAATGGTCTGTTAACAGAATTATGTAAAGTTGTAGGCTAATCTTACGTATAAACCACACATACACACTGTATATCCTGTAATTTCATTCAACAATATTATTATTGAAATAAAGGAAGATATCGCACGTCTTCATGTAAAATATTTAATATTAAGAAGTTCATAACTTTTATGCCATACAATATGTTCACGAGCGCGTGCAGGAAAGCGGATATATTGAGGAAGCGAAGCGATAAGTGCTCTCAGATATTAGTTTAACAATGTTTACTGTATTAGCACAAAAATTAACATATACAACAAAACAGTATTTGTCACGACTAACAATAATGCCGTAATAGAATTCTAGTCCGTAATTCGAAATCGTTAGTTGGTTGATAGCGGGTGGCGACTGCGGTTTTAATTAGGTATAAGCGGTATAACAAGCGTGCGGTATGCGGTTTCACGACGGATAACTGCGATAAGGCGTGGATGATCATGGGTGAGCTCCTTTTATTGATTCGGGCCAGGAGTCACCCTTTTCGCCGAGCGCCAATAATCATCCTTAATTTTCAAACATTTAGAGGTGACTCGAAGGCGCCGTACGCTATAGGCTGCCTCGTGATCCGCGCAGAGTAGGCACGTGCCTGTCATGTGCGAGTCTTTAGATCGCGCGATTGATTGGCCTTACAGTGCCCACGTGATGCGGCCGCGCATGCTTTTCGCGACGTCGGTGGTTGTGTTCCGGCGCGGTGGCTGTTACGTGTTTATATGTTTGTGTTGTTTTTTATTGGCGTATCTGTCATCGCAGATTTATTGCCTATTTGTTTTTGTCCTCAAAGTCGCAAAATAACAGATCTTTTTTAAATTGCAGAAATAATGTATAATTATTTATTGCAGCTTTGAACATCCCGCCCGCCTTGTCACTACGTGACAACATGAGTTGTTAGTGATATCCGGTCGCGGATCTCAAATGATTCGTGATCGATGATTGAAGCGGTCGCGGCTGCGCATTGCGATGTACGTGTGGTCGCGTGCCGCGATGTGTGAGTATTGTCGGTGATACTGTGAAACACGTAGTCGCAACGAGATTTCGTGGTGAGTGAGGTGAATTACAGTGAGTGCAGTGACAGTGAGACGATAAGGTGAGATGTGGTGTATCGAAGTCGGGGTCCATTCTCGCAAAGGTGTTGTGTGAGTACAGTGCGGTGTGATTTATGTGTCAGTGTGTAACGAATCGGTGTCGTCGACGCCCGGAAGTAACACGAGCTTCACGAGCGGACGTACGAGTTCGGAAGTCGCCGTTCGAATGGTGACTACGCGCACGACGCCGTCATCTCCTGGATGCAGTCGCGTGATCCTTGCAAGAGGCCATCGGCTCGGAGGGGTGTTCTCGGAGCGTGCCAGACAGAGTGCTCCGATGCGGGGTGATGCCTCGTCCTTGAACCACTTTGATCGGGAGGTAAGTCCATGAATGTACTCGCTCGACCATCTCCCCCAAAAATGGTCCCTCATGGTTTGCAGGTGACGCCATCGTGACCCCGTGTTTCCAGGTTTCTCGATCTGAGACGGCTCGGGTACGGCGAGGAGAGGTGCCCCGATGAGAAAGTGTCCCGGTGTGAGAGCGGCGACGTCATCTGGATCATCTGAGAGTGCCTGCAACGGTCTGGAATTAAGACAGGCTTCGATTTGAGCGAGGAGCGTGCTTAACTCCTCGAAGGTGAGGGTGGTCTCGCCGATCACTCTACGAAGATGATACTTGGCGGATTTCACGGCTGCCTCCCACAATCCGCCGAAGTGCGGGGCCGCTGATGGATTGAAGTGCCAGCGGATTCCCTGAGCGGCTGCTGCACGTGCGATTCCACGGCCATCGGAGGACGCTGCAATGAGGAGCTCCCGCAGGGTGCGGTCAGCTCCAACGAAAGTTGTGCCACAGTCGCTGTAAATGTCGGTACACAGGCCCCGGCGAGAGACAAAGCGGCGAAGTGCGGCGATGAATGCGTCGGAGGAATAATCCGAGACGAGCTCCAGGTGGATGGCCTTCGACCAAAAGCAGATGAATACTGCGATGTAGCCCTTGTAAGCGCGATGTCCACGACCTTTGCTCGTCCGAATGAGTATTGGCCCTGCATAATCCACCCCAGTGCGTAGAAATGATCGTGCTGGAGTGACTCGATCGGGCGGTAAATTGCCCATCGGCGGGTGTGGAGCAGCCGCCCGCCACCTGGTGCAAGTGACACAGCGATGAAGTAGCTGTTTGACGACGGCTCTTCCTCGTGGCACCCAGAAGCGGAGACGAAGCAATCCGAGCGTGAGTTGCACTCCTCCGTGCAGAGTCCGGCGGTGACAGGAGTCAACTATCAATCGCGTCAACCATGACGTTGGCGGAGCGATCATCGGGTGCTTCTCATCATGCGGCAGCAGAGCATTTTTGAGTCGTCCTCCCACTCTCAGTACGCCGTGGTCATCGAGGAATGGATTGAGCTTCACCAGCGAGCTGCGTGGTGATAGTATGCGTCCGGCGGTGATGGCGGCGACCTCTTCAGTAAAATGGAGCGCTTGCATCAATCGAAGCCAACGAAACAGCGCAGCGTCCAGTTCATCCGGATCCAGTGGTAGTCCAGGGGTGTCAGCGGGTTTCGATGTGCGACGCCAGCGCAGACACCATGCCGATACTCGCAGCAGGCGTTGCAGAGTGGAAAACCGAAGAAGGAGTTCCGGTTCGACAACGACGTCCCTCTTGATCAGCAGGCTGGTGGCTCGGCTCTCTGGAAGGTCCTCTTCAGATGCTCCCATCTCGGTGCTCGGCCATGCAGCTTCTGTCCTCAGCAGCCAGGTAGGTCCTGTCCACCACAATGCGTGGTTGATGAGTTCGCTTGGATTGATTCCTCGCGATGCACAGTCTGCAGGATTGTCTCGTCCGGCCACGTGTCTCCATCGTGCGTTGGGCAGTTGCGTTTGGATGTGAACTACCCTGTTGGCGACGAAGGTCTTCCACTTTGAGGCGTGCCCGCGGATCCAGTGGAGGGTGACCTGGGAATCAGACCAGAGATAGATCGGCACTGTGGCAAGGTCGAGCGTGTTGCAGACGTGATGCATTAAATTGGTGAGTAGAGTGGCGGCGCAAAGTTCCAGTCTTGGCAAGGTTACTTGTTTGACGGGAGCTACCTTGCTTTTAGCCATCATCAATCTAACTGAAACCTTGGTCCTTTCAGATACACAGCGGCGGCATAACCTCGTTCTGATGCGTCTGCGAAGCCATGCAGTTGAAGATGTGTGTCGGCATCTCCAGTGCAGAACCAGCGAGTCATCCGTATGCGATCGAGAAGCGGAAGCTCTTCCAGCAGGCTTTTCCACTGTCGTACGTCGGCTGGTGGGAGTGGGGCGTCCCAATCCAATCGCTGCAGCCACGTCGTCTGGATCATGATCTTCGCCCGGATCACGACTGGTGCTAGCCAGCCCATCGGATCGAACAGCCTAGCGGTTTCGGCGAGGACTCGTCTCTTCGTGAATTCCGCGATCGTGCGGGGATGAAACACGAAGGAGAATTGATCCCCGTGCGGGTGCCAGTGGAGTCCTAAGGTGGAGTGAGTTTCTCCTTCCCACGAGTGTGGTGAGCGTTGAAGCCGATGTTCCCGTGGGATTCCCGTCAAGACCCTCTCGTCGTTCGCTGCCCATTTTCTTAAGGGGAACCCGCCCGCCGTGCAGAGATTGCGAAGTTCATTTTGCAGCGTGGTCGCGTCCGCCAAGGTGTTCGCGCCGGTGACCACGTCGTCCACGTAGCAGTCACGGTTTAGTGCGACAGCACCGCGGGGAAACTGACCTCCTTCATCCACCGCGAGTTGCTGCAGCGTTCGGATGGCAAGAAAGGGTGCGCAAGCGAGCCCGTAGGTTACTGTCTTCAGCCGATATTCCAGTACCTCATCATCGACAGAGTGGCGCCACAGGATCGTCTGAAAGCCGCAGTCGTCCGGATGCACGAGGACTTGCCGGTACATCTTCTCGATGTCCGTGACGAAGACGTACCGGTGCCAACGCCATCGTAGCAGTATGTCGTTAAGTGCTGGCAAGCGATTTGCTCCGATGAGCAGATGAGCATTCAACGACTCACCCGACTGTGTTCGTTGCGATCCGTTGAAGACCACCCTGAGTTTGGTGGTGGTGCTGGACTCCTTGAGGACGCCGTGGTGCGGTAGGTAGCACTTGCTCTCCGAGTCACTTGGCAGTGTGCTTATCGCCTCCATGTGTTGCAGATCCTCGAATTCCCGCATGAAGCTTCGATAGAAGTCACCGAATCGAGGATCTCGGTCGCAGCGTCGTTCCATCACCAGCAGAAGGCGTTCGGCCGATTTGCGGGTCTCGCTGAGGGTTGTCGGCGGCGCGGAGAATGGCAACCTCACCACGTATCTCCCGGCGGTGGTGCGTGTGTGTGTACGCACAAAGAGCTCCTCACATCGTTCTTCGTCAGGGGTGAGCGGAGCTACTGCGGTGGGTTCCTTTTCTAGCTGCCAAAATTGTTGAACCAGCTCAACTAGGTCGCGGTCAGCGGAGCACTGGAATGTGTGGCGTTGTTCCTCTGCGGATGCTGCGTCGGAGCCCCCAGAGAGAATCCATCCGAAAGACGTCTTCTGGGCGATCGGCATCTGGGGTCCGCCCTTGCGTAGGCCCTCTTCAAAGATTAGAGAGCATACTTCCGCTCCCAGGAGAAGCTCCGCTGGATCGCCCTCCTGGTATTGAGGGTCAGCCAGCTGAAGACCTTGAATATGCGGCCAGTTGCGGTGGCGTTTTGCTGCGATACCTTGTTGCAGCGAAAGGCGTGGCAACACGAATGCTGCTACACACAGGTTGGCGTCGGTCACGTTGGAGTTGATGTTCAACGTGACTTTGCCGCGGGTTGATCCTGCACGTGTGCCTCCAATCCCGAAGATGGCCATGTTCGTGTGGGATCGTGGCAGCCGTAGTCGCTGTGCTAGCGTCTCGGAGACTAGTGACACCTCGGAGCCTTGATCGATCAAAGCTCGGACGTCGTGCGGTGATCCATTGCGGTCGGCGATTTTCACGCGAGCGGTTGCGAGGAGGACTGCCTTCTTGTCTACGTTCGTGTGAACCGTAGTGAGTGTGGTGGCCTCGGGTTGTGAGCGTGTAGTGTATGCGTCGTGCAACATGGTGTGGTGACGTGCGTTGCAAGTGAAACAGCTCTTCTTCGATTGACATTTTGCCATGAAGTGGTTACCGAGACAATTAAAGCATAGTCGCTTTGTCTCGACCAATGCTTTCCGATCGGCAGCTGATTTGCCCTTGAAATCACGGCACGTCATTAGTGAGTGTTTCTCGTGGCAAAGTGCACACTGCGGCGTATCAGTTCCGTGCTTCGCGACGTGAGTTTTGGCGGTGCGTGGTAAATCACTGGAAGTCTTCACGAAGTTCTTCGGTCGCGCGGCGTTGAGTGTTCGCATTCGTCGGCTTATGAACTCGAGAAGTGCCTCGTGACGTGGAGGTTCAGCGGAGTCCGACGTGGAAGACTCCCATTCCAGCCGGGTGCGTGCGTCGAATAGTTCGATGACTAAGTGGTTGAAGAGATCCATCCCGTGCGAGTTTATGGGGCGGCCGATACTTTCTTGAGCGTTTACGGCGGTGGTGACAGCATTGTGGATGATACTCAGTTCTTCGGCGCTTTCCCCCTTCATCTTCGACGTGGCAGTGAATGCGGCGAAGTTCAAGCGGATCAGTTCCTTTTTGTTGTCGAAGTGTTTGCACAATATCGCCCACGCGCGATCATAGTTCTCGCCCGTAACCGGTAATGATCTGATTAACATTTCAGGCTTGGCCTTGCACACTCGAGCGAAGATAGTGGAACCGCTCGATCTTGGAGACTGAGGAGTTGCCACCGATGACGGACAGGAAGAGGTCCCGAAATGAAGGCCAGTCGGCGTACGAGCCTGAGAATTGCGGGAGTTTGATGCGAGGCAGCGTGGTCTTCGGGGCGCTGTCAGAGGTAGGCGGTGTGCCTACGACTTGAGCCTTGATATGTTCGGCGTAGCCATCCAGCGTGCTCCTTTGCATCACGTAAGCATTCTCCGTTATCTCGAAGAGACCAGAGGTTACGTACGCACTCTCCTTGAATTTATCTTTCAGGGCGGCCCGAAGGAGATCATGCTGCTCCTCGAATTTCACCCACAGTTGGTCGAGGATCCGGATGCGAGTTGCGACGGCACTGGCGGTGATGTTGGCGGCACCCAACTTCTTGAGGTACTCCACTGAACGCGATATGCGACTTTGAATTTCACTTTGACTATCGTGAAGCGTAGCTGCATCCATGATTGACACTCACAAATGTTCCTGTTATAGTTGAGTAATCACTTCACTCCCGCCACGAGAGAGAACACTCGCGAACGTGCGGATGCCGGCTTTATGACGAAAATCCGGCTCGAAGGACCATCAATATGTTCACGAGCGCGTGCAGGAAAGCAGATATATTGAGGAAGCGAAGCGATAAGTGCTCTCAGATATTAGTTTAACAATGTTTACTGTATTAGCACAAAAATTAACATATACAACAAAACAGTATTTGTCACGACTAACAATAATGCCGTAATAGAATTCTAGTCCGTAATTCGAAATCGTTAGTTGGTTGATAGCGGGTGGCGACTGCGGTTTTAATTAGGTATAACAAGCGTGCGGTATGCGGTTTCACGACGGATAACTGCGATAAGGCGTGGATGATCATGGGTGAGCTCCTTTTATTGATTCGGGCCAGGAGTCACCCTTTTCGCCGAGCGCCAATAATCATCCTTAATTTTCAAACATTTAGAGGTGACTCGAAGGCGCCGTACGCTATAGGCTGCCTCGTGATCCGCGCAGAGTAGGCACGTGCCTGTCATGTGCGAGTCTTTAGATCGCGCGATCGATTGGCCTTACAGTGCCCACGTGATGCGGCCGCGCATGCTTTTCGCGACGTCGGTGGTTGTGTTCCGGCGCGGTGGCTGTTACGTGTTTATATGTTTGTGTTGTTTTTTATTGGCGTATCTGTCATCGCAGATTTATTGCCTATTTGTTTTTGTCCTCAAAGTCGCAAAATAACAGATCTTTTTTAAATTGCAGAAATAATGTATAATTATTTATTGCAGCTTTGAACACAATATGTACATGCTTTTCTGTATTAGGTCAAAATATATCGAGAACATTATATCTACTATCAGATTTTACATCAATTTTATTTACCCAAAGCACGAGCGCGAACATAACTCTATGCAGTCTCAGTCTTAGGAAGTTTTAAGAAAATTGTAGTTAAATAATCACAAAACAACTCAATATTCATAATATATCACACATTTGTGATAATATAATGTACCAGATATCATATATACGAGGGATGTATGATAAGTACCCGTGTTTAACGACTGATAGCGCCACTGACTCAAAATCTGTATACTATTGTTTAATTTCATCTTTCAACTGTCGCCTGTCAAAATTTCAGACATATTTATCGAATAGATTTTGTTTTAAAGCTGTTAAAATTGGGCAAGTTTGTATTTGTTTGCAATCATGGAAAAAGAGCAATATCGGTCAGTGATTCGATTTCTTTTTTTGGATGGGAAGACGTGTGAGGAAATCAAAATGCAGTTGCATGCCGTTTATAAGGATCATGCACCTTCGATGACTACCATCAGATATTGGTTTAATGAATTCAAGCGAGGCCGAACATCCGTTTTTGATGAAGAGCGTCCAGGCCGTCCGATTGTGGTGACTACGGAGGATATGGTCAACAAAATCCATGATATCGTGTTAACAGACCGCCGAGTGAAGATCAGAGAGATTGCTGACATTGTAGGCATCTCAATTGAACG
The DNA here is from genome assembly GCF_030444845.1 of Prenolepis imparis. NCBI lineage: Eukaryota > Metazoa > Arthropoda > Insecta > Hymenoptera > Formicidae > Prenolepis > Prenolepis imparis. Next base: position 25,683 of record NW_028141201.1, on the reverse strand, counting down.
CGTACAAAATATCTTACACGAAAAATTGGGCATGAGAAAGCTATCGGCGAGATGGGTGCCGCGTTTGCTCACAGTGGAACAAAAACGGAACCGCATGACAACTTCAGAGTACTGTTTGGACATGTTTAAGCGCAATCCGAAAGAGTTTCTGCGGCGTTTCATAACTATTGACGAAACATGGATCCATCACGCCAGAATCGAAAGAACAGTCTAAACAGTGGACTTCACCCGGCGAACCTGCTCCAAAGAAGGCAAAAACGATTCCATCGGCCGGAAAGGTCATGGCCACCGTTTTTTGGGATTCGCGAGGCATCATCTTCACCGACTATTTGGAGAAGGGAAGGACAATTACGGGGCAGTACTATGCTGATTTATTGGGCCGATTCGACGCTGAATTGAGAAGAAAACGGCCCCATTTGGCGAAGAAGAAAGTGCTCTTTCACCACGACAACGCACCAGCTCACTCGTCCGCAATCGCTACAGCAAAACTGGTCGAATTACGCTATGAATTGCTACCTCATCCACCATATTCCCCCGATTTGGCCCCCTGTGACTTTTTTTTGTTTCCAAACATGAAAAAATGGCTTGGCGGAAAGCGGTTCACGTCAAACGAAGAAGTTATCGCGGAAACAGAAGCCTATTTTGCGGAGTTCGAAAAATCATATTTTTTGAATGGCTTAAAAAAGTTGGAATATCGGTGGACTAAATGTATTGAACTAAAAGGAGACTGTGTTGAAAAATAAATAAAAAAAAATTTTTTTTAATGCGTTTTCTTCCCTAACACGGGTACTTATCATACACCCCTCGTATATATATACAGGGTGTTCGGGAACTCCGGTGCCAACCGTTGAGGGGTTGTAGGGTAGGTGAAAATATGCAACTTTTATTAATAAACATGTAGTCTCCGACGACGCCTGTCAACGATGCACGACTGCAAAGCAGAGATGGCGCTCCGCGCTCAGCGGCGCCTGCGCACACGTACGAGGCTCTTTCCTTGTGTTCGTGGTGGCAGCGTCTCGAAACTGGCATCTCTGCGACGCAAAGCAGCGAACGCCTAGTCCACACTGATCTCAGTTCAGCGTTTTGTTTCGGAAATTAAATCGACATGTTTACATTTGCGGAGATGACAGACATGCATCTTGTGTTCGGTGAGGCTCGCTGCAATACAAGACTTGCTGAAAGGATCTACCGTGAGAGATTTCCTAATCGGCGACACCCCTGTCGGAAAACATTTGCAGCCATCGATCGTCGCTTGCGGGAACTGGGAACGATGACGGTGAACAGATTAGACACCGGAGCAAGAAGACTTGTCCGGACCGTTGATTTTGAGGAGGATATTCTGGAAAGATTTGAAAATGAACCGTCCACTAGCACTCGCGCCATCGGCCATGCTATGGGAGTCGCCCACAATACTGTCTGGAAAGTCGTACACGAACAACAATTACACCCCTACCATCTACAGAAGGTGCAAGCAATGGGCCCAGCTGACTTCCCGCTTCGTGTGAATTTCTGTCAGTGGTACCTTAATCGCCTCGTAGACAATCCACATTTTGGTAGCATGGTTTTGTTCTCTGACGAAGCGCAATTCACAAAGGATGGCCTCTTCAACAGCCGTAACAGCCATCTTTGGAATGACGAGAATCCTCACGCGAAACACATCAGGACCCATCAGCAACGGTTTTCTGTAAACATTTGGGCTGCAATCTTAGGTGATCAATTGATCGGCCCGTTCGTGTTGCCACCTCGCCTGAACGGGAACAATTACTTGCAGTTCCTCCGCGAAACCCTGCCTGAGTTAATCGAAGATGTGATGTTGTTTGTACGTAATCAGATGTGGTATTAGCACGATGGTGCGCCGGCCCATTTCTCCCGAGCAGTGCGGGACTATCTTGATCAAACCTACCCTGGTCGCTGGATAGGCAAAGGAGGTCCAGTTGCATGGCCACTTCGCTCCCCAGACTAGACTTCTCTGGATTTTTTCCTTTGGGGTCATGTAAAGAGCCTAGTGTACGCCACTCCTGTAGAAACAGTAGAGGACCTGACTGCGAGGATCTTCAATGCTTGTGAGGTCGTCCAGCATACACCAGGCATTTTCGAACGAGTTCGGCAAAGTATGGTGCGGCGGTGTAATGCCTGCATTGAATTAGGAGGTCGCCATTTCGAGCATCTTTTGTGATTGCATTTTTTGTGAAGGAAAAATAATAAAGTTACTGGCGTCGACAGGCGTCGTCGGAGACCACATGTTTATTAAATATAAAGAAAGAGAAAAATATGTTTCTACTTAATAATCAGATTTTCCTTGCTGTTACATAAAACGTTACACATAGGTTCAAAATATTATAATTTCATAACGCCATAAAAAATAAAAATAAATATAGAGGTAGTTAAATATCAACATGATTTAAGCATTTAAATTTAAATTAAAAAAATGTTGTTTTCATATCAAATATTCTAATGTAAAATGCAAAATTTTTCATCAGATATCAAATATAAGCAAGAATGTTCTCCAATGTATAGAACTTTACCCTCCAAATCTATATCTTGTAGACTTTGTTGGGAACGTCAAAGATTGATATGTACGATTATATTTAAATATCTTAATTATATCACACGCATCACATTCTCCCTTTCACGTCCCAAGTAAGTAAAGTTTTTTGTTCTTTGTGCTTGTAATCATTTATATATCGCTCTCATTCTCGGAAGAATTGCTATCGAAACCTTCGTCACGACCCACGTAGTTAGCATCATCTAGTAATAATATTATAATACTTTTTAATAAACATTAAAATTATTTAAATATTACAATTATAAATATAAAATTTAAAAATATATTTTTTGCCTATGCAAACAGCGCAAAAAGATAAGGAGAACACATAGTTACCTGCAACTTCATCTTCGAGGTCCCTCAAATTTTGCCGAGCTTGCATATCAAATTCAAGCGGATTGGCCATGTCCAATAATCTCAATAACCATATAGGAAAGCCGTTTTGCATTACATAAATATCGTTTTCATTCTCGAGATCGTTTTCCAATACATCGATGAGCGGTTGCAAGTTTTCGATATCGTCGGCACCCATAGCTATCATGTTATTACCCTCATCATCTCTGTTATTGTTCGCCAAATCACCATTTTCCACCTCGATCAATTCCAAAATGCCGAGTCTCGGCGCTTCCGCGATGCTCGGCAGTAGGAATACTATGAGAGTTCTAACCCAGGTCCTCTGAGGGGGGTGCGGGGCGCGGGGGGTTCTCCGGGGCGAGGGGTATGACGTCACGTGGGGCGGGGGTATCTCGTAGGCGCGGGGGCTGACGTCACGCGGGTGGAGGGGATGTTTCGACAAAGGAGGGGGGAAGGGGGGAGTCTAAGCATGTTCGGCAACTGATTATCTTTGTGATTTATGGCTACCCGAAGCCATAAAACTGTTTTTCATTTTATGGACATTTTATCATTAGGAAAGGAATGAAGATTTTAAGCCGACGCTGCGACGAACATGTCAAACGTTATTTATAGGGGTGCAAATGTAAAAGCGTTGACGTTCGGCAGCTTGTACCCTCGCGGAAAATCGGTCGTAAACGAGAGCGAAACATTTTCCTAAATATCTTTTAAGGAAGAATTGCAATAATTTTGAGAGGGACGGGGGTTGAAGCTTATGGAGAGAGAGTCTGTCTCCACATCAAAAAGTCTCGAACAGTCGCCGAGCGAAGTGAGTGTAAAAAAATAGTGAAAAAAATGACTGGAGGTTTTCTGCGCCGTACGCTCCCCGAAATAGTAAGTTGTACAATTTATTTAAAACTATTGTACAGAATATTGCAATATGTTTAGATATATATATTAAATATTCATATTTTTCAGATGATCTATAACATTGTGCAAAATTTACGGCCGCAACACGTGGTGGAGCAAGGTTTAACTGAACGAGAGTGGGTGAGAATGCTGAGGTGGGAACATCGACAAATGTTTGCAGAAATGTGGTGCGAAACTGCAGAGGCGCGGGAAATGGATGCCAATAACAGTTGGCTATGGGAGAACATGTATGCTCTTCGGGAACTGTTTGGTCTAGAGCCATATCCACCAGAACCTGTGGTGGAAAATTGGAACTAGTAAGTATTTCTTTTAATTATAAATTATTAAAATAATTAATAAAAATTTTCTGTTATGCAGGAGTCCCCGCCCAGCCGTCGCCTCCGCTTCTCACAGCACCTAGCATTCGGCTGCCTCACCGCCTCGCATCCACAATCGTCGGCTTTACCATAGCCACCTCCATCACCGACAATTTTTATATATTATGATATTCATTTATATTTTCATCTTTATATTTTCATCTTTATATTCTTATCTTTATATTCATTTATATATATTTTTTAAAATTTTATATCCATTTTATATTCACATTTATATATTCACATTTATATATTCACATTTATATACATTTATATCCATTTATATTCTTTTAAACACACACATACACACACACACACACAAATGTATAATACACATTTATTCATAATTAAAAATAATTAATATTAAATTAATATATTCATTTTAAAAATTCCTCTTCTTTTCCTTCACTGCGTCATCTCTCGCATGCGCCTCTCGCTATCTCTGTCTCTCGCGTTCACCTCGCGCTCTCTCTTTCTCTCCTAAGCGCTATCTCTAGCAGTCCCTAACCTCGCGTCATCTCTCTCTCTCTCTCTCTCCTCGCCGCAACATCTCTCTCCTTCACGTTCGCCTCACACCCTCTCTTTCTCTCGCGTTCACCTCGCGCTCTCTCTTTCTCTCCTAAGCGCTACCTCTCTCGCAGTCCCTAGCCTCTCGGTCCCTAGCCTCGCGATCCCTAGCCTCTCAGTCCCTAGTCTCGCGATCCCTAGCCTCTCAGTCTCTAGCGTCACGTTTCCCCTTCCCCGCATGATGTCATCCCCCACAAGGACCGTGCAACGAGCTGCGTATGAGTGCAATATTTGTAGATGGTATCTTTACGACTTTTTTATGAGGGTTCTTAGACATTTTCCCCAAAAAGGTATAGAACAAGCGCCGATGATTAACAATTTTGTACCCTCGTTAATATAATTTTATTACGGAAGCGCCGATGTCCGGCTGTTCGTCAACGGAGCGTTCTAGAGTTCATTAAAACTATGTTTTTCATTTTATGGACATTTTATCATTAGGAAAGGAATGAAGATTTAAAGCCGACGCTGCGACGAACATGTCAAACATTATTTATAGGGGTGCAAATGTAAAAGCGTTGACGTTCGGCAGCTTGTACCCTCGCGGAAAATCTCCCATAAAAACGAGAGCGAAACATTTTTCTTAATATTTTTTAAGGAAGAATGCAACGTATCGGTGCCAACGTTCGGCAGCTTGTGTCCTTACTCCTCTATCCATAAAACCGATATCTCGGGAAACTATCTTTTGAGATACGCCAAATGTTAGAAAAGAAGATAGAATTAGGTGAAATATATATATAAGGAGGATGAGAGCGCGTCAAACCATAGTACGATTTGAAAGCGCATAGATGCAGCGGTGAAAAAAGTTTAGTGGTTACTTTCTTGTATTAGAAGTGTTAGTGGTATAATAGTGAATAAAAGAAATAATGGAAAACATCGAGCAGAACGAACGCGACCTGTTGGAGCGGTCCCATCAAATCACCACCTTGGGCGAATATTTTGAATGGGCGCTGCGCTGCGAGGACTTTATCAAACTGCTCGAAGAACGCAGTCGTGTCAAGCGTCCGCGACTCTCCATTGGATATAGACAATCTTTGGTTGCTAGAATCGCGCGACTCGAGGGTGCAAAGACTCGATTGCAGAGACAGTTTATACCCAGTGGTGGTAATTACAGTGGCGGTAATTACAGTGGCGATAATAACACGGGAAGACTCGTTTGGCGAGAGATCGATACCGCGTTCGAAAATCGGATACTGACAGGTGCGGTGATTAACGCAGACTATATCGAACCGCGACAATTTTTGGAAGACGCTAGTAGTGTAGTTCTTGAGCAAGTGCAAGATGTTATAAAAATACACAACTGTGCAAAAGTAAATACCGTGTTCAACGGTGAGTTTGTGACAGGTGATATGCGCTCCAACAAAAGCATTAACACGCGAAATTATGAACTCTTTCGCACGTCCGATTTACACGAGTGGTATGAGCGGCATGTCATCGAATCCACATTGGCGTCTCTCGAAGAGTTTCAGGAACGTGATAGCGGATGGGCATTGTCACGAATCCTTGATCTTACAGTCAACGTCAACAAGTGCAATCCTATGCGCGCGGGGTGTTATCTAAACTTACCGCGAGAAATTATGACGAAGAGAGCAGTGGTGAACGTGCGATCAACGGACAATGCATGTTTCGCATGGTCAGTGGTGGCCGCTCTGTACCCCGCAGAAAGACATGTGGAACGAGAATTTTCATATCCCCATTACACGACAGTGTTAAATCTTCAGGACATTGAGTTTCCGATGACGTTAAACCAAATTAAAAAGTTTGAACTGGCAAATAACATCTCAATCAACGTCTACGGCATTGAGAGGAAGAAGGAATTATCTATTCTTCCGATACAGCTCACCGATCGGAAGAGAGAAAAACATGTAAATATGCTGTATGTGGAGGAGGACGACAGCGTTGGGCATTTCGCGTATATAAAAAATCTATCTCGGCTTGTCAGCACGCAACTGAGCAAACACAATGGTCAAAAATATATCTGCGATCGGTATGTATATTTATTGCAAACTATATAATAATTTTAAATAAAATTGTAAATAAAATTGTAATTTTTTTTTCACAGATGCTTGCACTTCTTTAATTTGAGCGAAAAATTGGAGGCTCACATTGCGGACTGTCGAGAAATGAACGACTGCGCTATCCGATTACCAAGCGATAAAGACAAGTGGCTCGACTTCGACAACTACAACAGAAAGGAGCGATTTCCCTTCGTGGTGTACGCCGACTTGGAGTGTGTGCTGAAGAAGACGCCGGAACATGCGTCATACTCCCAACATCACGAGGTATTTAGCGTTGGGTATTACGTGCAATGTTCGTACGACAACTCGTTATCCGCGTATAATTCTCGCCGTAGTATCGATTGCGTTTCATGGTTCGCCGAAGAACTTAAAAATTTAGCGCATCGCGTAAAGGGTATTTTGTCTGATAATGTCCACATGACAAAATTAACGCAAAATGAATGGGAAAAATTTCATAGCGTCACGCAATGTCACATTTGCGAAAAACCGTTTGCGCCGGATGATATACGCGTACGCGATCATTGTCATCTGACCGGGCGATACAGGGGTCCCGCGCACTCAAACTGTAATCTAAACTACAAAGACTCTTATGTCATTCCTGTAGTTTTCCATAATCTATCCGGCTATGACGCACATTTTATCATAAAAGAAATAGCTACCGCGTATGAAGGACGCGTAGATGTGCTTCCAATAACAAAAGAAAAATACATTTCATTTACGAAGACTGTCAATAGTACCGACGACGATAAAGATCGGAAAGCTTGTATGAAATTACGATTCATCGATTCATACAAATTTCTCAATGCTAGTCTTGACAAATTGGCATCTTTTTTGAATAAGGATAAGTTAAAAATTTTGCGTTCCAATTTTTCCGCATTATCCGCTAACAATTTTGAATTATTAACGCGACAAGGTGTCTTTCCGTACGAGTACATTGACTGCGTGGACAAGCTGCAAGACACGCGTTTACCACCACGCGAATCGTTTTACAGTTCTTTAACCGGTGACACTGTATCCGAGAGCGACTACGCACACGCCGTCAACGTGTGGCAGCAGTTCTCCATTCAAACCTTGGGTGAATACAGCGATCTGTACTTAAAAACTGATGTCTTGTTGTTGGCAGATATATTTGAAAACTTTCGCGACACTTGCATCGCGAGTTACGGACTCGACCCTACGTATTATTATACTCTTCCTGGGTATACATGGGACGCCATGTTAAAACATACATGCGTAAATTTCGAACTGCTTACCGATATCGATATGGTTATGTTTATTGAACGGGGTATACGCGGCGGTCTAAGTCAATGTTCAGGAAGATACGCGCATGCTAATAACAAGTACATGCAATCGTATGATCCGTCGAAACCATCATCATATTTAATATATTTAGATGTAAATAATTTGTATGGATGGGCAATGTGTCAACCACTGCCTTATGCCGATTTTCGATGGGTCGACGATGTATCTAACTTTGACATCTCGTCAATAGCGCTCGATTCACCTACAGGCTATATCCTCGAAGTAGATTTAGAGTATCCACAACATCTTCACGACACGCACACTGACCTACCGTTTTGCCCGACACGTGACAAACCGCCCGGCAAGCGGGAAGATAAGCTTCTCGCAACGCTATATGATAAGAAGCGTTACGTCATACACTACCGCAACCTGCAGCAGTGCACGCGTCACGGCCTTCGCGTTACAAAAACACACCGCGTATTACAATTCACTCAATCCGCATGGCTCCGCGATTACATTGAACTAAATACAAAATTTAGAACACAAGCGAAAAATGATTTTGAGAAAAATTTGTACAAATTGATGAACAACGCGGTATTTGGCAAAACGATGGAAAATGTGCGTAATCATGTAGATGTAAAATTATTGACAAAGTGGGACGGACGATACGGAGCAGAGGCGATGATAGCGAAACCAAATTTCCATAGCAGGAGCGTCTTTTCAGAAAATTTAATTGCCGTAGAATTACGTAAACTAGAAGTAAAATTTAACAAACCAATCTATGTTGGTATGTGTATACTCGACATATCGAAAGTGTGTCTGTACGAATTTCATCACGAGTACATGTCACCGCTCTATCGTGAAAGATGCCGGATAATGTACACTGACACCGACAGTTTAATATATCATATTAAATGCGAAGACGTGTATGAAAATATGAAACGCGATATCGCTAGATTCGATACGAGCGATTATCCAATTGACAACGCGTACAGTATACCGCTTGTGAATAAAAAGGTGCCAGGTCTAATGAAGGATGAAAATAATGGCGCGATAATGACTGAATTTGTAGGACTTAGAGCAAAAATGTACGCTTTGCGAGTAGATGGTAAAAAAGATACAAAAAAGGTTAAAGGTGTCAAAAGTAACGTTGTCGCGAGAACGATAACATTCGACGATTATACGCGGTGCCTGAACGACGAGATTGAAATGACACGTAGTCAGTCATGTATTAGGTCGAAATTGCATGAAGTATACACCATCTGCGAGACAAAAATTGCTCTAAGTCCGTACGACGATAAGCGGTATATCATACCTGATTCGACCGACACATTACCATGGGGACATTATCAGATACCCTTATAAAATATAATGTAATATAATGTATGTGCGATATATTATGTAACATATATGTATGTATTTCATATATTGGAACGGAAAGGATGTATTAATAAAGATTTTGTATTTCACATATTTCATGTATATTGTAATATTTCAAATACTTTTATTTGTTGTACACATTATATATTTTTTTAATTTTTGAATAATTAATAAATACAATTTGTATGAATTAAATTGCATTGTCCTTATGTATCCAAGAGTTGTGCGAATTGTCAAATCCCAGCCATTTTACGTAAACCTCGTCACCCCTCCTGCGCAGTACTTTCTCTACGAGATATACGTCCGGATAATTCGCGCTATGCAATTCGTGCTCGTAAAACGCTCCAGCGACAGATGTTTTGCGATAGTCCTCGAGTAGATAGGTTACGGGATTAGTACGCTGCACTTTAACAATTTTAAACACTTCGGTTGTCCAATTTGGTGTGTAACCCTTCTCAAAAAGTTTCTTGTACTTGCTAACACGTACCGGGTCACCTACTTTGAACTTTGCCGGAGCGGCAATCTTTATGTTACTATATACCGTTTTTAAAAGTTTATCAGCGATCGCGGGGGTGACGTCGACGGGTCGCATGCCGATCGTTCGATGCTTGCGCGCGTTGTAATCCGATACGAGTTCCGCCAACGCGTCGATCCACTTGTAAGTTCCGTTCAGCGTAAACATCTTCCACATGTCGTTCTTCAGCGTGCGATTGAATCGCTCCACAACTGATGCCTTCAATACCGAATATGTAGAATAGTGATTGATGTTATGTTTCCGTATAAGCCGTTGCACGTCGGCGTTATAAAATTCTTTCCCCATGTCGGTTTGCATGTTTCTCTGGCATCTCTTGCTATCTCGAATTATCTCGGCGATAGCATCAGCCGTCTCGCTTCCACCTTTACTCTTGAGTGGTATGGCCCACGCGTACTTGCTCAACACATCGATGACGGTGAGTATGTAGTGGTAACCTCTGTTGAAACGAGAGTACGGACGCATCTCGACGATGTCAGCTTGCCACAGGTCATCGTATCCCCGCACTATGACGTGTCTTCGGGGAAAATTTTTCCTTGCCGGCGCTTGCAGTTCGTTCACCAACTGCCGTTTCTCCAAACTATGTTGTTTCATCGCTTCGTCGGTTTTTCTCGATCGCCGTTTGTCGCTCGTTTTATGATTCATTTTCGTTTGTCGTTCTTCAATAGCCGTTCGTAGTCGTTCCTGACCCGTTCTTGAGCCGTTCCTGACCCGTTCTTGAGCCGTTCTTGAGCCGTTCCTGACCCGTTCTTGAGCCGTTCCTGACCCGTTCGTAGCCGTTCCTGACCCGTTCTTGAGCCGTTCCTGACCCGTTCGTAGCCGTTCCTGATCCGTTCGTAGCCGTTCCTGACCCGTTCTTGAGCCGTTCTTGTGTTGTTTACTTCCGTTCTTGACCCATTCGAAAATCGTTCTTGATTCGTTCGCTGCCTTGTTCACAGTCGTTTCTAATCCGTTCGTAGCCTCTCCTGACCCGTTCGCAGCCGTTACTGACCCGTTCGCAGCCCTGTTTGAGTTGTTTGTAGCCTTGCATGTAGCCTTTAAAGACTTGTTCGTAGCCTCGTTCGCAGCCCTGCTTGAGTTGTTGGTAGCCTCGTTCGCTGTTGCTAGGACGTTCATAGCCTCGTTCGCAGCTGTTGCTAGGCCGTTCACTACCACTCATTGTAGTTAGATAGCAGTTCGATAACCCTTCGTAAATGTTCGATAACCGTTCGATAGCCGCTCCTAACCCGTTCACTGCTGCTCATTCAGGTTGATAGCCGTTTCTGAGTTAGCGTTAGCCGCGCGTTGGAGTTCGTTTATCACAATCTGTATTGCCCGCACATCCTTCTCGAACGAAGTCAGCTTCTCATCTGATTCTTTCTGTTGATTCATCAATCTTTTAACGCAGGATTCCACATACAGTTTGTTGACGGCATCGGTGTCAGCCTCAGGTTGCGCTACACGACGAATCTTCCGCGACCTTGCGTCATAGTCTGTAGCGACACGACATAGAGCGTTTTCGTGCACGTAACTTTTCACCAATCCATCCCAAGAACCGCTCGTGCCGGTTGCATCATTTCTTGGTTCGAATAATCCAAATTTGTTGATAGGCATTTTTTTTCCCCCGATACGAGTGACGCTGATCGACTGATTAGATTTGTCGAGACACCATTCAATTTATAATAATGCCTGCTTCGCGAAGTTCCTCGATGATCGACAGGATCTCATTGTCGTGAGCGTTGTGGCCAGCTCGGCGCGAAGCGTCCAGCAATCGTACCCGATCCACTAGCTCGTTGGGGTCATCCCAGTGTATGTAATCGATCTTATTGTCGGTTAGCGCCATCGCGTGAGGCATGAATACTCCCTTTCCAGATTTTTTCTTTTCAATCGATATCAATGGTGCGATTATATGTTTGTACTTGTATCCCCTGTTGCTTCGTAATTGGCCTTGTGTGTCATAATTGCGTTTATGCGTGTTCGTCGCCAATAATATGCTCTTGTATTTACGCATATCATCCTCCGTGTAAATGTCATCATCGGGAATTCTCTTGAAGATCAATTCGTATAATCCTGGTGTACCAACGTACCTCACTTCATCTATAATTATAGAGTCATATTTGTCAATGTCGAATCGTTTGTTACCGAGACGCATTTCATCCTTGTCGAAATAGACACCGTACACGTGATCGATTTTCCTTTCTTTGCCACCGAGGAGAGTGCTCATGTACTCTTGTCCCAGTGGTCCCAAGTGCTTTCGCAACATTTCTTGACCTTCCAGCGTTTGTAATGTGTTTCGAACAAACGATGTTTCAAGCGTGCTGCCCGAGGTTTCGAAAACATTTTCGTTTGCGAGTGTTTCGGGTATCATAGGTTGTACGATTCTCGTTGTCGCGAACGGTGTAGAGCTTATCATCGGTTCATCCAGTAAAGCATTCGATGTACGCTGTGTCGATGAGCGATTCGGGTTTGACCGTTTCCTCTTTTTCGGTGTCGCATCATCCTTCTCCTCTTCCTCCTCTTCCTCCTCCTCCTCCTTGTACCGCTTGATGGGTAAGATTTTAATCTTTGCGGTACTTTCCGGCTCGTTTTTCACCGCGATCGAGTTGTCGACAATCTTTTGTAGCGGCTCAATAATAGTTTTGTTTGTACCTTTATAGGTGTAAATATACAGAATTTTTAAAATTGATGTTAGAGCTAATAGTGTCATTTTTCAAGAAATTTTAATTCTGTAAACGCTGGTTTGTTACCGTCTGCAGACATTTGTATTGCTTTCCGTTTTGTTTGTAACCCTACAGGTGTAAATACACCGAGTTTTAAAAATTGATGTTACAGCTAATAGTATCATTTTTGGGATATTTCAATTCTGCATACGCGTGATGTTCTGTAATTGCCTGCAGACGTTTGTACCGCTTTCCATTTTGTTCGTATCTATACAGGTGTAATTATACAGAATTTTTAAAATTGATGTTACAGCTAATAATGTCATTTTATGAGAAATTTTAATTCTGTAAACGGGTGCTGTTTTGTTACCGTCTCGAGACGTTTGTATTGCTTTCTGTTTTGTTTATACCCTTACAGGTGTAAATATACCGAATGTTCAAAATTGATGTTAAAGCTAATAATGTCATTTTTGGGATATTTCAATTCTGCATACGCGTGATGTTCTGTAATTGCCTGCAGACGTTTGTACCGCTTTCCATTTTGTTCGTATCTATACAGGTGTAATTATACAGAATTTTTAAAATTGATGTTACAGCTAATAATGTCATTTTATGAGAAATTTTAATTCTGTAAACGCTGTTTTGTTAACGTCTGCAGACGTTTGTATTGCTTTCCGTTTTGTTTGTACCCCTACAGGTGTAAATACACCGAGTTTTAAAAATTGATGTTACAGCTAATAGTACCATTTTTTAAGAAATTTTAATTCTATAAACAAGTGCTGTTTTGTTATCGTCTGCAGACGTTTGTATTGCTTTCCGTTTTGTTTGTACCGTTACAGGTGTAAATATACCGAATGTTCAAAATTGATATTAGAGCTAATAATGTTATTTTTGGGATATTTCAATTTTGTATACGGGTGCGGTTTTGTAATTGCCTGCAGACGTTTGTACCGCTTTCCGTTTCGTTTGTACCCCTACAGGTGTAAATACACCGAGTTTTAAATATTGATGTTACAGCTAATAGTTTTTTAATTCTGTAAACGAATGTTGTTTTATAATCGTCTGCAGATGTTTGTACCGCTTTTTGTTATGTTTGTATCCCTACAGATAAAAATATATCAAACCTAGGTCGGAGAAGCCCCCCCTCGTTGTCCGCCACCTTGACGTGGTGAGGGGGCTCAGCCTTCGCAAGGTTTTGCGAAGGGTGCTAAGAGCGGACAGTGCCACTAATAATGTCATTTTTGGGATATTTCAATTCTGCATACGCGTGATGTTCTGTAATTGCCTGCAGACGTTTGTACCGCTTTCCATTTTGTTCGTATCTATACAGGTGTAATTATACAGAATTTTTTAAATTGATGTTACAGCTAATAGTGTCATTTTATGAGATATTTTAATTCTGTAAACGCTGTTTTGTTACCGTCTGCAGACGTTTGTATTGCTTTCCGTTTTGTTTGTATCCTACAGATGTAAATATACCGAATGTTCAAAATTGATATTAGAGCTAATAATGTTATTTTTGGGATATTTCAATTTTGTATACGGGTGCTGTTTTGTAATTACCTGCAGACGTTTGCACCGCTATCCGTTTTGTTTGTACCTTTATAGGTGTAAATATACAGAATTTTTAAAATTGATGTTACAGCTAATAATGTCATTTTTTAAGATATTTTAATTCTATAAACGAATGTTGTTTTATAATCGTCTGCAGACGTTTGTACCGCTTTTTGTTATATTTGTATCCCTACAGATAAAAATATATCAAACCTAGGTCGCAGCAGCCCCCCCTCGTTGTCCGCCACCTTGACGTGAGGGGGCTCACCCTTCGCAAGATTTTGCGAAGGGTGCTAAGAGCGGACAGTGCCACTAATAATGTCATTTTTGGGATATTTCAATTCTGCATACGGGTGCTGTTTTGTAATTGCCTGCAGACGTTTGTACCGCTATCCGTTTTGTTTGTACCTTTATAGGTGTAAATATACAGAATTTTTAAAATTGATGTTAGAGCTAATAGTGTCATTTTTCAAGAAATTTTAATTCTCTAAACGCTGTTTTGTTACCGTCTGCAGACGTTTGTATTGCTTTCCGTGTCGTTTGTACCCCTAATGGTGTAAATACACCGAGTTTTAAAAATTGTTGTTACAGCTAATAGTGTCATTTTTAAGATATTTTAATTCTATAAACGAATGTTGTTTGGTAATCGTCTGCAGACTTTTGTACCGTTTTTTGTTATGTTTGTATTCCTACAGATAAAAATATATCAAACCTAGGTCGCAGAAGCCCCCCCTCGTTGACGGCCACCTTGACATGGTGAGGGGGCTCACCCTTCGCAAATTTTGCGAAGGGTGCTAAGAGCGGACAGTGCCACTAATAATGTCATTTTTGGGATATTTCAATTCTGCATACGGGTGATGTTCTGTAATTGCCTGCAGACGTTTGTACCGCTTTCCATTTTGTTCGTATCTATATAGGTGTAATTATACAGAATTTTTGAAATTGATGTTACAGCTAATTATGTCATTTTATGAGAAATTTTAATTCTGTAAATGCTGGTTTGTTACCGTCTGCAGACATTTGTATTGCTTTCCGTTTTGTTTGTAACCCTACAGGTGTAAATACACCGAGTTTTAAAAATTGATGTTACAGCTAATAGTATCATTTTTGGGATATTTCAATTCTGCATACGCGTGATGTTCTGTAATTGCCTGCAGACGTTTGTACCGCTTTCCATTTTGTTCGTATCTATACAGGTGTAATTATACAGAATTTTTAAAATTGATGTTACAGCTAATAATGTCATTTTATGAGAAATTTTAATTCTGTAAACGGGTGCTGTTTTGTTACCGTCTCGAGACGTTTGTATTGCTTTCTGTTTTGTTTATACCCTTACAGGTGTAAATATACCGAATGTTCAAAATTGATGTTAAAGCTAATAATGTCATTTTTGGGATATTTCAATTCTGCATACGCGTGATGTTCTGTAATTGCCTGCAGACGTTTGTACCGCTTTCCATTTTGTTCATATCTATACAGGTGTAATTATACAGAATTTTTAATATTGATGTTACAGCTAATAATGTCATTTTATGAGAAATTTTAATTCTGTAAACGCTGTTTTGTTAACGTCTGCAGACGTTTGTATTGCTTTCCGTTTTGTTTGTACCCCTACAGGTGTAAATACACCGAGTTTTAAAAATTGATGTTACAGCTAATAGTACCATTTTTTAAGAAATTTTAATTCTATAAACAAGTGCTGTTTTGTTATCGTCTGCAGACGTTTGTATTGCTTTCCGTTTTGTTTGTACCTTTACAGGTGTAAATATACCGAATGTTCAAAATTGATATTAGAGCTAATAGTGTCATTTTTTAATTCTGTAAACGAATGTTGTTTTATAATCGTCTGCAGATGTTTGTACCGCTTTTTGTTATGTTTGTATCCCTACAGATAAAAATATATCAAACCTAGGTCGGAGAAGCCCCCCCTCGTTGTCCGCCACCTTGACATGGTGAGGGGGCTCAGCCACCTTGACATGGTGAGGGGGCTCAGCCTTCGCAAGGTTTTGCGAAGGGTGCTAAGAGCGGACAGTGCCACTAATAATGTCATTTTTGGGATATTTCAATTCTGCATACGCGTGATGTTCTGTAATTGCCTGCAGACGTTTGTACCGCTTTCCATTTTGTTCGTATCTATACAGGTGTAATTATACAGAATTTTTTAAATTGATGTTACAGCTAATAGTGTCATTTTATGAGATATTTTAATTCTGTAAACGCTGTTTTGTTACCGTCTGCAGACGTTTGTATTGTTTTCCGTGTCGTTTGTACCCCTAATGGTGTAAATACACCGAGTTTTTAAAATTGTTGTTACAGCTAATAGTGTCATTTTTAAGATATTTTAATTCTATAAACGAATGTTGTTTGGTAATCGTCTGCAGACGTTTGTACCGCTTTCCATTTTGTTCATATCTATACAGGTGTAATTATACAGAATTTTTTAAATTGATGTTACAGCTAATAGTGTCATTTTATGAGATATTTTAATTCTGTAAACGCTGTTTTGTTACCGTCTGCAGACGTTTGTATTGCTTTCCGTTTTGTTTGTATCCTTACAGATGTAAATATACCGAATGTTCAAAATTGATATTAGAGCTAATAATGTTATTTTTGGGATATTTCAATTTTGTATACGGGTGCTGTTTTGTAATTACCTGCAGACGTTTGCACCGCTATCCGTTTTGTTTGTACCTTTATAGGTGTAAATATACAGAATTTTTAAAATTGATGTTACAGCTAATAATGTCATTTTTTAAGATATTTTAATTCTGTAAACGAATGTTGTTTTATAATCGTCTGCAGACGTTTGTACCGCTTTTTGTTATGTTTGTATCCCTACAGATAAAAATATATCAAATCTAGGTCGCAGCAGCCCCCCTTCGTTGTCCGCCACCTTGACGTGAGGGGGCTCACCCTTCGCAAGGTTTTGCGAAGGGTGCTAAGAGCGGACAGTGCCACTAATAATGTCATTTTTGGGATATTTCAATTCTGCATACGGGTGATGTTCTGTAATTGCCTGCAGACGTTTGTACCGCTTTCCATTTTGTTCGTATCTATACAGGTGTAATTATACAGAATTTTTGAAATTGATGTTACAGCTAATTATGTCATTTTATGAGAAATTTTAATTCTGTAAACGCTGGTTTGTTACCGTCTGCAGACATTTGTATTGCTTTCCGTTTTGTTTGTAACCCTACAGGTGTAAATACACCGAGTTTTAAAAATTGATGTTACAGCTAAGTATCATTTTTTAAGATATTTTAATTCTGTAAACGGGTGCTGTTTTGTTACCGTCTCGAGACGTTTGTATTGCTTTCTGTTTTGTTTATACCCTTACAGGTGTAAATATACCGAATGTTCAAAATTGATGTTAAAGCTAATAATGTCATTTTTGGGATATTTCAATTCTGCATACGGGTGATGTTCTGTAATTGCCTGCAGACGTTTGTACCGCTTTCCATTTTGTTCGTATCTATACAGGTGTAATTATACAGAATTTTTAAAATTGATGTTACAGCTAATAATGTCATTTTATGAGAAATTTTAATTCTGTAAACGCTGTTTTGTAATTGCCTGCAGACGTTTGTACCGCTTTCCGTTTCGTTTGTACCCCTACAGGTGTAAATACACCGAGTTTTAAAAATTGATGTTACAGCTAATAGTACCATTTTTTAAGAAATTTTAATTCTATAAACAAGTGCTGTTTTGTTATCGTCTGCAGACGTTTGTATTGCTTTCCGTTTTGTTTGTACCCTTACAGGTGTAAATATACCGAATGTTCAAAATTGATATTAGAGCTAATAATGTTATTTTTGGGATATTTTAATTTTGTATACGGGTGCGGTTTTGTAATTGCCTGCAGACGTTTGTACCGCTTTCCGTTTCGTTTGTACCCCTACAGGTGTAAATACACCGAGTTTTAAATATTGATGTTACAGCTAATAGTGTCATTTTTTAATTCTGTAAACGAATGTTGTTTTATAATCGTCTGCAGATGTTTGTACCGCTTTTTGTTATGTTTGTATCCCTATAGATAAAAATATATCAAACCTAGGTCGCAGCAGCCCCCCCTCGTTGTCCGCCACCTTGACGTGAAGGTTTTGCGAAGGGTGCTAAGAGCGGACAGTGCCATTAATAATGTCATTTTTGGGATATTTCAATTCTGCATACGGGTGATGTTCTGTAATTGCCTGCAGACGTTTGTACCGCTTTCCATTTTGTTCGTATCTATACAGGTGTAATTATACAGAATTTTTAAAATTGATGTTACAGCTAATAGTGTCATTTTATGAGATATTTTAATTCTGTAAACGCTGTTTTGTTACCGTCTGCAGACGTTTGTATTACTTTCCGTTTTGTTTGTATCCTTACAGATATAAATATACCGAATGTTCAAAATTGATATTAGAGCTAATAATGTTATTTTTGGGATATTTCAATTTTGTATACGGGTGCTGTTTTGTAATTGCCTGCAGACGTTTGTACCGCTATCCGTTTTGTTTGTACCTTTATAGGTGTAAATATACAGAATTTTTAAAATTGATGTTACAGCTAATAGTGTCATTTTTTAAGAAATTTTAATTCTGTAAACGCTGTTTTGTTACCGTCTGCAGACGTTTGTATTGCTTTCCGTTTCGTTTGTACCCCTACTGGTGTAAATACACCGAGTTTTAAAAATTGTTGTTACAGCTAATGGTGTCAAGGTTTTGCGCAAGGTTTTGCGAAGGGTGCTAAGAGCGGACAGTACCACTAATAATGTCATTTTTGGGATATTTCAATTCTGCATACGGGTGCTGTTTTGTAATTGCCTGCAGACGTTTGTACCGCTTTCCATTTTATTCGTATCTATACAGGTGTAATTATAATGAATTTTTAAAATTGATGTTACAGCTAATAATGTCCTTTTATGAGAAATTTTAATTCTGTAAATGAGTGAAGTTTTGTTACCGTTTGCAGATGTTTGTACTGCTTTCCGTTTTGTTTGTATCCTTACAGGTGTAAATATACCGAATGTTCAAAATTGATATTAGAGCTAATAATGTCATTTTTGGAATATTTCAATTTTCTATACGGGGGCTGTTTTGTAATTGCCTGCAGACGTTTGTACCGCTTTCCGTTTCGTTTGTACCCTTACAGGTGTACATATACCGAATGTTCAAAATTGATATTAGAGCTAATAGTGTTATTTTTTAAGATATTTTAATTCTGTAAACGAATGTTGTTTTGTAATCGTCTGCAGACGTTTGTACCGCTTTTATGTTTGTATCCCTACAGATAAAAATATATCAAATCTAGATCGCAGAAGCCCCCCCTCGTTGTCCGCCACCTTGACGCGGTGAGGGGGCTCACCTTCCGCAAGGTTTTGCAAAGGGTGCTAAGGGTGCCGTCCCATTAAGCACGGATCGGAATGACGGATCGGATTCTGCTAGAGAATTCTAGTAAATTCTTGTTCCTGCTGTTCCTTCCGATCGGAACGCGTATATTTCCTCAATTCCGGACGGATCGGGCATGTGTTTCTGACCGCCGCAAGTTTTAAAACGCCGTTGTATTGGAAAAACATCATCAGAGTATGTTTTGTTTTATTCCGAATTGTCACAATCTACATGGTGTGCGTGCTGTGCATCTCAACAAGAATTTCGCATGTAACAACAAGCTGAAATTCTATCGAGATGAGTACCAACAATCATCAAAAAGGACCGGTAATAATAATAAGAATATATAAGATATTAAATAGACATTGTTATTTTATTCATTAATTATTATTATTCAGAACATATCACAGAATTATGTTTGCGTATTAATATAGGTTATATGATTATAGTTTTGTTTGTTTATCAAAGAATACCTGAAATTACACCTTTATTGAAAAAATGTAGTGGAAAACCACGTCGACAAACTATATAGTGTAGCCATACTTTTTTCTATATTATTATTGAACTTATTTGAACACATATGTCGATTTTGTTTACAATGTGGTTTCACCACATCATTTTTCATATGGTTTTTATCGCATGGTTTTCAGCACATGGATTTTTCAATACGGACAACATATCAGGGGCTCGATTCTTGAATTCATTTGTAAGAGAAACGTATACGCAAATTCGGCTCTTACAGAAAAGTTGCAAGTTTATTGGCTATTGCATGGCTTTTAGCTAATCAACTTGCAACTTTTTTGTAAAAGCCGAATTTGGGCATATGTTTCTCTTGTGAATGAATTCAAGAATCGAGTCCCAAATATTTTGCGGTTCATGTTACATATGTGTTCATATTTGCAGGCTGTAAAATGCGGTTATTGTGGGTGGATAATGTTCGGATCCTGTGCGCAGATTGTAGCCCATGACTGCTTCGAAAACTACGACGAATGTATCCATGTTATCGTTGTCGACGAGAAGGGGCGTGCTACAATGAGTAATTTTATTTGCAAGCAAATATTTTTCAACATTTGTCTGCAACTATTAAATAACATATTCAACTAATTTATATATAAACAGGAGTGAAGGAAGTAGAAGAAAGTACGCTGAGAGACGCACCACTATCACAGAATAGCAATGAGTCTACTCCGTACTCGGCAGATATCATGGACGAGATGCTAATTGATGCCATAGAGCAGAGACCAGGTCTATGGAATCAAAAGTTGCCAGTTCAAAGGCGAAGCCCCTGTATACGAGGAGAACTGTGGGATGAAGTTTTTAATAATCTTGGTAATATATGATCATTTTACTTCGTTTTATGTATTCTTGAATGTATATTAATCTGCACTTGCAAGTGGACTAATGTACGTTCGTATTCATATAAACGAGCTGAATTCGTAATTTGAACTAGGGATTTTCAGGTTTTAAGGATATAGCGTGGATGAAATCTCGATGGACGTACCTGAGGGACTGCTATTCAAAAGCTCGCAAAAAAATGAAAGGTTACGTACGCAGCGGATCGGGTGCGGAAGCGGGGCATCCGCAGAAAAGTACATTCCGCTTCTATTCAAGAATGCAATTTCTAGACGAGGCTGCACAAGAAACCCCGTACGTAACAAAACTTGTTTATATATAGGCTTTAGAATATGAAAAATGTACATTTTTCTTACATATTATTGTTCAATTGTAGTACAACGAACTATCTATCACGGAACATATGTAATAATGAAGATAGTGCACTGAGCCTGAACAATTCGGAATTACAGGAACGTAATGTGTCTTCTCCAAGAAGTTGTAGCACGCCAGACATTCCTGAAGAAGCAGGAAGTTCAGACGATTGCAGACCCCCCAAAAAAAAGGGTGAGCCAATTTTGAATAATTGATAATCGACACATAGATTTTCATAATTAATTGATAATCTTCATACTTTTCATAACACTTAATAAATTGTTATATTGTGCTGATTCTGCATAAAAATTTGTCGCACTTTTGTAATAGTCTGAAATTGATCTTTTTATTGTGAATATTCTTATATTTATACCATTTTTTTTAGTATAAAAATGTAGGAAAATTCATTACTTTAAATGTATTTTGTGTTACAGCAAGACAGTCTGACCCCGATGTGCAGGCACTGCATAATAACATATTACAGCAGTTACTTGGCGAAAATGCGCCAAAGAAGGATGCAGTGGACAGTTTCCTGGAGCAGATGGGAGATATCCTGCGTAGGTTGAGCTATCTCCGAAGAAGGCAAATACAAGTAGAGTTGCTGAATCTCGTTCACAGGGCAGAAGACGAAGAATTAGCGGAGGCGGAACTTCAAAGACGATAAATATTTTGTATTATTATCATTACCTTCATTTTATCAATACTTATTATTATTATTAATTATTATACTTACATTACATAATAAAAAAATAAAACATTTATTTCTATAACATAAAAAACATTTATTTCTATTTCAATAACACCTGATGTAATTCATATTTATATTTGGGTCTGAAAGAAATTAATATTTTGTTGTTACATTACATACATTTGTATGTAAAGTTCATTGAAGTGTACAATCTTCTTATATTTATTAATAATTTTTAGAAAAAAAGTAGGATTTCTTTATTGTCTTATAATACATAATAGAAATTTAATACTCATTGTTTAGAGCTTTTTTCCACTGCCAATCAAGTGGGTTCGAAGTTTCAAAATACGTAGCAAAGGAATCTCTAATTCGTATAGCCTCAACGTTCCTTCGCGCACTGTAATTACGTACATTTTCAATTCCAGTCGAAGTTACATTTCGCTCATTGCCACTTAAAACAGAATAAGTTCTTTCCGTTGGCTCCAATTGAAGTTCACGTTTCATTAAAAAATTATGTACAACCGTTGCAGCTTGAACGGCTATTTTAGCCGTTGAAACGTGAGCGATAATTGGCCGACGAAAAATTCGCCACCTTGCCGCTAGTATCCCAAATGAACATTCTACAGTTCTTCGCGCCCGACTTAATCTATAATTAAAGATTTTTTTTGTAACAGTTAAGTTCCCACTTTGAGGGTATGGTCGCATCATATAAGATGTTAGTGGAAATGCTTCGTCCCCTATTAGGACATATGGAAATTTGAATCCGCTACTATCCAAATGCCTGTCCGGAAGCAGTTGAAGTGAATTCGTATGCAATAGACGAGCAAGGTCACTACTAGCAAACACACCGGCATCGCTACGCCTCCCTTCCGCTCCGATGTCCACGATGCTAAAGCAACAATTCGCATCACTCACGGCAAGTAGGTTGATGCTGTGGTTGCTTTTGTAATTGTAGTAGGACGAGCCACTATTCGGTGGTGCCTACAATTAACAAAAATACAATAATGTTAGATTTATTAAAAAATGTACAAAAAATGGTTGTATTAGATATGTATCTGAACGATAATGTGCTTCCCATCTATAGATCCAATGCAGTTTAGAAATTGACAGATTTCCTGAAATTTGTCAGCAACCTGTTGCCAATTTTCAACGGTGGGTTGCAGAAAAACTTTATCCTTCAAAACCTCCCACAATGCAGTACAAGTCTCCTTTACAATTTTGGATGCTGTATTGGATGCAATACGAAATGCATACGAATGAGATGCTAAACTGTCACCTGATGCTAACCAGCGCAAAGTCAGCTGCAATCTTGTACGAGGTGATATTGGGATTCGACAAACTTCTTTTTTCTGAATTCGTGGTCCAACTAACGTTAGCAGTTCTTCAAATATTTTCGGAGTCATTCTGAAGTAATTGAAGAACTTTTCACGATCGGTTATTTGCATCTCAACGACTAAATTGTCACTTGCACCTTGTAAATGCCTCATTTGGTGCGTGAACATTGGCCGTACCCAGAATTTCCGTTTCTTTCTCGTATTTTCCTGCTTTTGCAATAAAACGATGTAACCTAAATACAGCTTTCGCATTCTCTCGAACACCGATACAGCATGCCAAGTTGGCAAATTGTTCGCCGTTCGCAGTATTTTTAACATAACTAGTAAGACTGTTTTTTCATCCATCGTTATATGTGTTTCAAGATGTTATTTTCACACACGTTAAAGTTAAAACCGAAAGTATTATTTACGTTTTTTTTCATACTTTCTCTCTCATCTCATCACGCATATCCGTTCCGTTCCGTAATAATTTTCTCTACCAGTCCCACTGAGCAAAAACGGAACGGAATCCTGGTTACAAAGTATATTTCACTCTTAAATTCAATATTTCAGAATACTTATAACAATATTATCGGCAAGATAATTGCATAAATTATGTGTGTTATTGCTTTAATCGCATCAAAATAATGAGATATCGACGATTCAAGCACATTTACTTGCGACCGATGCGACATTCCGTTCCGTTTTTGCTCAGTGGGACTGGTAGAGAAAATTATTACGGAACGGAACTGGGAACGGATCGCTCAACTCTAGTAAGAAATCCGATCCGTCATTCCGATCCGTGCTTAATGGGACGGCGCCCTAAGAGCGGACAGTGCCACTAATAATGTCATTTTTGGGATATTTCAATTCTGCATACGGATGCCGTTTTGTAATTGCCTGCAGACGTTTATACCGCTTTCCATTTCGTTTATACTCCTACAGGTGTAAATATACCGAATGTTCAAAATTGATGTTAAAGATAATAATGTCATTTTTGGGATATTTCAATTCTGCATACGGGTGCTGCTTTGTAATTGCCTGCAGACGTTTGTACCGCTTTCCATTTTGTTTGTACCTTTATAGGTGTAATTAAATACACCGAATTTTGTTAATTGATGTTACAGCTAATAGTATCATTTTTTAAGATATTTTAATTCTGTAAACGGATGCTGTTTTGTTACCGTCTGCAGACGTTTGTTTGCTTTCTGTTTTGTATATACCCTTACAGGTGTAAATATACCGAATGTTCAAAATTGATATTAGAGCTAATAATGTCATTTTTGGGATATTTCAATTCGGCATACGGATGCTGTTTTGTAATTGCCTGCAGACGTTTGTACCGCTTTCCATTTTGTTTGTACCTTTATAGGTGTAATTAAATACACCGAATTTTGTTAAATGATGTTACAGCTAATAGTGTCATTTTTTAAGAAATTTTAATTCTGTAAACAAGTGCTGTTTTATTATCGTCTGCAGACATTTGTATTGCTTTCCGTTTTGTTTGTACCCTTACAGGTGTAAATATATTGAATGTTCAAAATTGATGTTAAAGATAATAATGTCATTTTTGGGATATTTCAATTCTGCATACGGATGCTGTTTTGTAATTGCCTGCAGACGTTTGTACCGCTTTCCATTTTGTTTGTATCTTTACAGATGTAATTATACAGAATTTTTTAAGTTTGATGTTACAGATAATAATGTCATTTTATGAGAAATTTTAATTCTGTAAACGAGTGCGGCTTCTGCATACGGGTGCTGTTTTGTAATTGCCTGCAGACGTTTGTACCGCTATCCGTTTTGTTTGTACGCTTATAGGTGTAAATATACCGAATGTTCAAAATTGATATTAGAGCTAATAATGTCATTTTTGGGATATTTCAATTCTGCATACGGATGCTGTTTTGTAATTGCCTGCAGACGTTTTGTACCGCTTTCCATTTTGTTTGTACCTTTATAGGTGTAATTAAATACACCGAATTTTGTTAATTGATGTTACAGCTAATAGTATCATTTTTTAAGATATTTTAATTCTGTAAACGGGTGCTGTTTTGTTACCGTCTGCAGACGTTTGTATTGCTTTCTGTTTTGTATATACCCTTACAGGTGTAAATATACCGAATGTTCAAAATTGATGTTAAAGCTAATAATGTCATTTTTGGGATATTTCTGCATACGGGTGCTGTTTTGTAATTGCCTGCAGACGTTTGTACCGCTTTCCATTTTGTTCGTATCTATACAGGTGTAATTATACAGAAATTTTAAAATTGATGTTACAGCTAATAGTGTCATTTTATGAGATATTTTAATTCTGTAAACGCTGTTTTGTTACCGTCTGCAGACGTTTGTATTGCTTTCCGTTTCGTTTGTACCCTTACTGGTGTAAATACACCGAGTTTTAAAAATTGTTGTTACAGCTAATAGTATCAAGGTTTTGCGCAAGGTTTTGCGAAGGGTGCTAAGAGCGGACAGTACCACTAATAATGTCATTTATGGGATATTTCAATTCT